>NW_008618196.1:0-54983 GCF_000691845.1 Merops nubicus
CTAGATTCTGTCCCATTGACTACAATGTGGGATCAAGAGAGGGAATATAATTTCAAGCGTCATGATACTGAAATTTCCACCCTAAACTCTTACCAAGTCAGGCAGGCTCTGACTCATGAAGTAATATGAAATAAGATACTTAATTTGGGTGAACAGAAATTAAATATTTTCACTTGGAAAAAACAAACAAACAAACAAACACATTCTTTTAATAATAAGACAGTGTAGTTTAAAATTTCCTGCATAAAACATTGAGTTTTAGGGGACAGTACTTACTGGTTTTAACAACAATTTACTAGCTCTGCTGTTTGATACATTTATGCTTTCTAAGAAATCCCAGGATAGCAGCTACAGGGTTTTCCTGTTGATAAAAACACAAGGAATAGTGTATTAGGGGGGGAGGGGAGAACCATTTTATCTAATTGTCTCTATAATTCTGTGTGAAAACCTGAAAAGTTAAAGTTTGTTCTGTAGCTGGGAAAAGGCTTTTGAGATAGATGCAGATTTGGAAATCAGTGCTCTATTCTCTACTTAACTGTGGATTCTTTTTTTATTTATATGTATTAGAATCTATTACTTGAATGGCCAGTGAACTGAACTGAACCATGCTGAATGCTTGGAATATAATTATCTTAAATGCCTTATGTTTATATGAAGTAGTTTGGCACAAATTTGATTATATAAATAGTAAATTGTTCAGTTAAAGCACTGTTAACAACTGAATAATGGCACAAATCTATGAGATTTTGAAATTTTTTAAGCAGTGACTGAAGAAACAAAGTTTTGGTGATACCCATCTTCAGACAGATGTTAAGAACAAATGAAGAAAAATGTGTAAACTTGGAAAATTCTAGAACTGTATGCATATGAATATTACATTAGCTTAAGGTTAACAGCAGAATCACAATTTTTTTTTTTTCCTCTGTTGTTGTTAGAGGATATTTTTATAAGTTTTATGTGGATATTTTGAGTCAGAACTGCAGTACAAGCTCTGATACTCTCTTTTCAAACTGAGAAGGCACTTTGCTAGTGAAGTCACTGCCATGAGCATGCCTACCGTAAAACCACTTCAGATCAGTCATGATATGGATGGAAAGAAATAGGTACTTCTAAGATGTATGAGTTTGACCTCTGTACACTTCTTTTCCAGCAATAAAAATTGTGACCTAGAAATTCCTATTTTTCTTCTCTGGCTGTGAAGGAAACTTGACTGAATCAAGTGCAATGCCTGTAAATGTCCTGTTTCAAGTACCGAACTGCTGAACAAGGGAAAGGATTTATATTTGATGGCAAAGTTGTTTACAGTGATTTATATGGCATTTGTTCAGTGTTGCCCATTCCTGTCCCATATCCACCCTTTGAACTGAACTAGCCCAACATGAGATAATCTGGAAAGTTTCCTCAATCCTAATAAAACTCAAGCCTGGGAAACACCTGATTTTTGCCCTATTAGTGCCTTAGTCAAGCTCATATATGTTTGCAAAAACTTTGTAGTAAAAAAAAATGAGAAGGCAAGAAGCTTTCGGGTCTGGTATTTTTGGCAGAGAAATACCGGTGAAACCACAGCCCACGATCAAGAAGCTTATAATTATTCAGTCTTCTGGGGAGGGACAAGTGGGGAATAAGCAGCCATCAGACTTCACGGAAATCATGAAAATGGGGAAACATGAAATTGTAGACCTTTGCAATTAAGTTATGTTAGGTTGTACCGTTTTCACTAGTCACTGAAAAGACCTTTCCCTTTTGCCTGACATTTACTGAACAATCTATGGCACGTTAATTCTTATTGTCCTTTCTACAAGTATGGTAAACAGAGGGTTAATCATAGTATTTATCTAAAAAAAAAAAAAAGCTAATTTTCAGTATGGATATGTCTAGTCTAGGCTAGACACTATTAGGAAAAGGATAACATTTTTATTTAGTAGGTCATGGGGCAAAGCTGGAAGTGGGCAGATTCAGGCTGGATGTGAGGAAGAAGTTCTTCACCATGAGAGTGGTGAGACCCTGGAATGGGTTGCCCAGGGAGGTGGTTGAGGCCCCATCCCTGGGGATCTTTAAGGCCAGGCTGGATGAGGCTCTGGGCAGCCTGATCTAGTGGGAGGTGTCCCTGCTCATGGCAGAGGGGTTGGAACTGGGTGATCGTTGTGGTCCCTTCCAACTCTGACATATTCTGATCTGTTTTGGCAGAGGACTTTGGAGCCCTGGTGGCTCGGTGGTTGGACTTGATGATCTTGGAGGTCCCTTCCAACCTAAATGATTCTATGATTCTATGATGAAACATTTTATGAGAGTACTTAAAGATCCCTCTGAAATGCTGGGGTTTAAGCCCCTAGTCCTGAATGAGGGTTGGCATATGGATGATGTCCACAACCAGGCAAGAAAGACCCTCCTGATTGTTTTTCACCCAGGGTCTGGCCAGCCTTGGGTGGGCACTGGTTAGGAGATGACCACCAGGTGCCCCCAGCTTCCACATTAACTTGGAGGTGGGGCAAGAAGCCACCTCTGTAAGAGCTGACTCCGCTTATCATGGAGGTGAGGTGTCTGCCTAATTAGTGCATGTGAACTATTGTGCACATATAAACAATAGGTGAGGATTCTGGCTATTGGAAGGGCTCCCTGACTCTTTGTGGCAAATGGAGTTCCCAGGACAGCAAGACCAGAACATGAATCTTTCTCTGTGTCCATACTATATAACTGGGCTTATTCCCTGGCTCCTTGTCTGGCTTGCTCCCTTCTTCATGTTGACTGTGGTGGGTGAGTCCATTGACTTGTTCCTCCCTCTGGCTGTCTGGCACTTTGGATCTCTGGTGTATGATGTGGCAGTAGAGGGAGGAGTTTGGCTGTTGGTCTGCCTGTTAATGATAGTATCATTCTATATTGGGCAAGTGGTCAGCAGAAGACCATCTAAAATGTCTTTGACCTGCCTGTGATTATTTTGAGACTCTAAGGAGAGCAGGAAAAGTCCTGCAGGACTGAGGAAGCAGCAGCAGCAGCAGCAGAATTTACAGTTGGGATACTTTCAGTGAGATCCTGGTATTTTCATTACTGATGTTGATAGAGAGGGTACAGGTCTGAAACTGAAGTAAGGCTAAGAAGAATTGCAAATACTGTGAAAAGCAGGGTTAGAATTCCTAATACACCTCTGAATGAGATGATCTCTAAAACCAACAAGATAAATCCAGTAAAGACAAGAACAAAATTCTACTTTTAGAAAGAAGAAACATAACAAAAATATTAAAGAAAAATCATGAGGCGTTAATAAGTCAGAAAAATGTCTAAAGGTTATAATGCATCATGAATTCCATATAAATTAACAGTGTGATTTCAAAAGAGACAAATCTAACTCTTTGCTAAATTAATAGGAGGCTAAATAGCCTCCTTTATAAGGAGGCTTTTATTTCATCCATCTGCATTCACTGCTGTTAAGGTCTCAGGTAGAATTTTGTCCCTCTTCTGAGCACATCTGCTTTAAGAAGGGTATAGAACAGAGAGAGTACAATTGTGATTAACAAGATTTGCCTGTGGAAAAAAAAAAGTAAAATAGTAAGGCTTGATTTCTCAAAAATAGAGAAGATTGTTGGGAGGTATAAGAGTTACCACTCATTATGCCGAGGACAACTCTGGAGAAATCCAATCCATTACTATAGGAAGGGGTAGTAAAGGGCTCAGCACATTTTCTAATTTGAAAACTGGGAGAAATTTTAATTTGGCTACAAAGATAGTCAAATAGGCGGCTATCAGATCTCCTAAGTATTTTAACAGTGTTTTTAAGGTGCTTATGTATATTTAAAACTGCATAAAGGATTGGCTTATACTCAAAGAGTTTTACATTCTGCCTTCTGGTGCAGTTTGGTGCTAAAGGATGCTGTTTCTGTAAAGCATGATTTGAATTGAAAATTGCAGGACTCTGGGCTGACAACAGTGGCCAAGTTATGAGTTTGAGAGCTAAGATGCCAGTATCACTCAGAATTATTTCAAAGGTGTTAACAGGGAGAGTTTGTGACAGAGAGGGAAAATTGAATGATGAGTGTGGTCAGCTGGAGGAAATGGCTGAATATTCTCAACATTATGATATCAAAGAGAAAGTCCAGGGTCTTTAGAACAAAGATTGTAGGAATAGCACATTCAGTGTAAAATGTTAAATGGAGGAGTTTAAGAACTGCTGTAAAGTACTTCACTGGTAAAGTTTTAAGTACTTTAAGTTTACACATCTATCTGAAGATTTTGATCCAGAGCATGAGAAGACCCAAGCAATGAAAAGTGTAGTACTCTAATTCGTTTTAGCTCATCATACAATGAATTCATCAGATAAACACACTGAAATCACATTTAACTTGAAACAATAAATTTGACAGCAAATTTTTTGACATAAACAGACCATCAGTTTCAGAATGTGAACAATTAGTTTGCAATATAATATCTTGATTTACACTGTAGTAGAAATTCAGTTATTTTTATTGTTCATAGCTCCCCTGTCATCTTACGTACTATAGAATTAAATAAAAAAAAAAAAAAAAAAAAATGGAACAGATTTATACAGGTGTGGAAATAGTGATGAAGCCCTGAATGCCACTTGCACTTCTTTAAAAATGGAGTAAGAAAACCTCAGACCTTAGTAATATTTGAATGTTACAGCAGTTTTGGGTCTGACAAAGCCACAGAGGTCTCGAAAGCATTGAGAGAGGGCTTCATGTTATAGAAACCACATGAAGACATTCTTTGTGAAAGCTTCTCTGAGCTCACATTTTCTTGGCTACAAAGGCAAATTGGACTCATGCCATTGTAATTAAAAAAAAAAATAACATATAGAAATCTTTAATATTATGCTTAATTTGTACTTATTGTGGCTAAGAAAATAATAAAGCTATATGTTGGTATGCATATGTACATATGTAAATATCTTATTGTAGTATTTCTGTGTCTATACATAGATTCATTGATTTGGTATATACAATGAGATGTTTATTTTTTCCTTTTTATTGATAGAACTTGGAAAAAATCAGCAGATATTATGGCTTTTTTTCACCCACTCTCTTTATATGCCTTAATTTCTATTTTTATATATATCTCTAGTCTTCCATAGTAATTCTTGGTAATGCTCATATGTATGGAAGACTTGAGAAACAGTGGTGATTTGTAAGAATTTTGCCTTCTTCTGAGCACAAGTAAAAGGGATGCTTGAGCAGGATGCTTTTACTTTTTGTTGATCTGGTGTTAAGTAGAAGTAAAGTCATTGCACAGGTTCTGGAGGAGGTCACAAGGGAGTTTTCCACTTTCCTCTGAAAAGTATGTGTGTGTGTATAACCCTTTCTTACTGGGTTTTAAAACATTTACTTCATAGTGTACGGTATTTGTGTGCACCTAAACTGACGCAGTAGCTGTAGAAAAGAACATCTGTCCCTCTTCAGAAGCAGTATTTTTCTCAAAATTGTATGTACTAGCCAATAATGATTTCTGTTTAGTGAAAGACTAAGTGAGCACTGATTAGGAGCTGTGTATATTTTAGATTAATTATGCCTTGTGGGCAGGGTAGCATATGCTTTAGAATACAGAAGGCTAAATTTTAAGGGTACAGAAATTGCCTCTTAAGACCAAATCACAGCACAGCAACCAAGTGATCTTAATTCCATCTGCTGTCAGGAAAGAGCCAAACATAAGCCAAACAAGAAAAATTTGTTTTTCTTGGTAACTTGTCACCACAATTTCTTGCTTTATTATAATACAATTGCCAGCTGTAACCAAGTGGCTTGTAGGCAGTATAAGCATAGATACTACTGAGTTCAACCCTGGTTAGCTTTTGAAGTTAAGGTTATCTGATACTGAGTGTTGTATTTATTATTTCTTTTACTTCACTTTTTTTTTGGATAAAGAAAAGGATAACAAGCTATTCCAGTCATCTGCAGTAATAGCCATTTTATTTAAATAGAAAGATTTTCTCCTCCTGTTTTTTTTGTGCCATGAAAAATTCCCACAAGAACACTGAACTTTGTGTCTGCATCCATTTTGGTAGAAATATTATAGGCCAAGAATATTGAATAGCTAATAAAATAGCTTATAAATCTATGAACAAATCACTAGAAAATATCTTGTATCATTACAGGCAATGAAAGCATTTTTTTTATTCCTTGAGTTAAAGATTAGCATGTATTCATATTTAATGGCAGTCTTTATTTTAAAGTAGGGGGTTCTTACAAAATCTATCCCCATCGTTCCCTTCTGTTAGCCATGTTTACTTACCTCCAAACCCTGTTTATGACATGATGGTTTTAAACAGAAGTAATAATTGTCACATTCTTGAGGCATGTAGTATGAGACTTCAAAGGTTCATACATATGCCTATTATACTGCCTGCAAATGAGTTGGAGAAGCCTATGCTAATACTGTGTTTATTTATAGCATAGCTGCAATAAAGTATCTCAACCAATGAGCCCCACCTTGACTGAGAGAGATCTGTGAAGGAATCATTGAAGTCGGAGCTTGACACATGCACTCAGTTCCTAGGGCAAGTTGTGTGGCAGTGAAAGGGGATTGTAGAGACCCTGGGAGGCTGGATCCTCACAAATGGGAAACTAGGAGAGGAGTGTGTGGTGAAGGTTATTAGTGTCCGTGCTCTGTAGCTTGATGTGTAGCAAGTCACACAGTGGATTCTCTTGTTGATCTTAAGGGCCAGGCTAGTACATATGCCTCTGCTAACATTTCAGGACTGACTCTGATGTCATGTGAAGGGATGCTGTAGACATAAGTGCACAGTGAACAGTGAACATTCAGTGCGTAAGGATAGAACCTGAACCTGTAACTTCTCACTTGACCCAAGCAATACCTTTCTTTGAGTCCCATCAGTGACATGTTTAGGAAGAGGAGGGAACTGTAGTCTGGGTCTCTTTAGCCTGGAGAAAAGGAGACTGAGGGGTGACCTCATTAATGTCTACAAATACGTAAATAGCAAGTGCCAGGAGAATGGAGCCAGGCTCTTCTCAGTGACATCCAGTGATAAGGCATGGGGTAATGGGTACAAGCTGGATCATAGGGGGTTTGGGGTAAACATAAGGAAAAACTTTTTCACAGTAAGGGTGAGAGAGCACTGGAACAAGCTTCACGGGGAGGTTGTGGAGTCTCCCTCTCTGGAGACATTAAAAACCCACCTGGATGTGTTCCTGTGTGACGTGCTCTAGGTGATCCTGCTCTAGCGGGGGTGTTGTACTAGATGATCTTTCAAGGTCCCTTCCAACCCCTAATGTTCTGTCATTCTGTGAGTCAGCCCATCTTTCAAGATTGAAAACTTGTCAGCCCATAATTACTGCTCTGTGATATTATTGACCACCCATACTTCATCAGTCCAGAGCTTTCTGACTCCCTCCATTCCCCCACAGAGCTAGTATGGAGACCTGTTTAATGCAAAACCAAAGTTCATTGGGAGAGACTTGCTAATAGCACCAGATGTGACTAGTTCTGTTTCTTACAGTTTGTCCTGTATGTCATAGGATTGCAGAACATTAGATCCTTGCTGGACTGCCTGCCTTTGCACATCCCAGAGTCTCCCTGAACCTAGATACAGAGATCTTTGTCCTCCGAGCATCTTTTTGGATTCCCTGCAGGACACAGGCACTAGCTTTTTGAAGCTGTCATCAGGTGAATGGAAGAAGGCATTTACTGAGCCATTATCAGATTAACATCCAGGGAAGGATCCCAGACTTACAAAAGTGAAACAATGCCAACATTTGACAAGGGTTTTTGCTTGTTGGCAGTAGGCCTATGTATTGTACTCAAAACAAATGTGCTTGGTTTTGAATTTGCTACTCCAGGCTGTAATCACTAAAAAGGAACATTTCAAGACAGTGTCGATCTTATTAATATCTTGCTTTATTGAAGCAACAAAATACCTTTTCAGAAACAATCCTTCATAAGAAAACCCAAAGTTGCCAGTGTTTTACTGAACTAGCAGCTCACTCTGGACCCAGCGCCCTGCATGCCACAGAGAAGTCCTGTTGGGGTCTTTCACTGGCAAATCACCCTTTGTACATACCCCGGCATGAGGAGGACTCTTGGATATTGCAGCAATATCTCAGCTAACATATGGGCTTGTACTGCTTGGTGGGTGCTACTACTTTGCAGATACAGATTAAATACCTGAGTGTCACAAACTTGTGTCCATGGAGACATTCTTGGCTAATCTGTACTCTCTGAAAGTTTCAATAGAATAAAGGAACTTCTGTTAAATCAACCTGTATTTACCAGGCACCTCCTTGTAAAGCAGAGGCATTCTTAATTTTCACACAGGTACTCACACTGGTCCCTCTCTTCCTTTTTTTCCAAGGCTATAGTAAAACAGGTAGCCTTTCTAGAAAGCTACAGGGCATGATGCCTAGTTTGTCACCTGGTGTCAAGTGTTACTGTTCTGTGTCTCTTTAATGACATGTTCACTTACCATAATACATCACAGGTAGTCCTAGTGGTTCCTATGAGTTCTGCATTATAGTACTCATAAGTAATATAGAGGATCTTACTGAATTTTTTACTTAATGTGTTGAGTAATTTTATATGGGAAGATAACATAGACTCATAGAATCATTTCAGTTGGAAAGAATATATATAATATACATATAAGCCCATGTCAGAGAAAAGAGCTTTTCATCATAGTGGATATAAAATCTAGTTACAGTATTATATGCAGTCTCTTATTTAAGTGTGAGCAGACAGGAGCTATATAAAGCCTCTTATTTCAAGTACTAGAGGACAGGAGCTTTTTCCAAGATCACAGCAGGGCATTTTAAGACTTGACACTAAAATATGTTATTTGGTTGTATCATGTCATGTGTTGTGTCTTTATTGTTACAAGAAATGGTGAGCTTGTGCTGTAGCATAACAACTTTCTGGAAGGCAAGTTTGTTTAATAAATGTCCTGTGTGCTCTTTGAGAATACGACTTGGTACAAGGGTTTTAATAATGCTTTTGCTCTTATTCCTCTGTCACAAGCCTCTCCATTTTATTGTGTGTTACAGTTCTGGATATGGTCTATTAGAAACTTAATACCAGATGCTGAGGTAGACAAATTTAATTTCTGCAAGTCTTATTTCCAGGGTAGAGTTCATTCTGTTTTTTTTGTATACTGCTGTCAGACTGATAAACTATGGAAGGAGACCACCTTCATAGTTTGCTCCATATAATGGAACAGTGGCCTGCATTTGGCAGGTGATAAGTAAGCACTTCCCTGGGCAGAGAAAACCTCACAGCTGCCTGCCCTGAGCAGACATTGCTGAGGAGGTGTCTTACTTTGCTTGGGTTCTTTTTGGTTTAGTTGGTTGATATTTGTCTGTGTACAGTCCTGCTCAATTTAATGTCGAAAACTTGAATGCAAGTCAGGAAAATTTTCTACAAGTTCCTGTGACCATGCTGTGAAAATCTGAGTAGAAACCCCTTTACTGTATTGACATTCCAGCTGTTGTGGCTCACAAGAGCTATTAGAAGCTTCCTCCTGCCAGTCTGAAAAGCCTTTACATAATGGGATTGAAAACCACTTTGTGAGAGGGTACACTTCACAGAATTCTGAAAATAGCAACCTGCCTTCCTCATCTGTAGCACAATGGGGGCAAGCTCAGCAATTACATTGATGACTAAAGTGCTGATAAAACAGCACTACTTGCCCTAAGGAATCCTGTAAATAAAGATATGCAAGGTTGTCTCAGTTTTTGTATGGGGTAGCCACAGCAATAGTCCCACACCTGCTGGCAGAATCGGGAGATGCTTGGTCAATGCCTATGCAGACTTGCACAGACACCCCCATGTCAGGTAAGACTGAAAACCCAAGGTCCCCTGTGTTTACAGCCTATATTCCTTCTTCGTTATCCCTAATTTTTAAATGGCAGAATGTATGTACTTTGAAATGCTAACTGAGTCAAAAGCTGAATCACCATTGGCAAGCCATCTTGGCTGTAGGCTTTTATTTCAGTCTCTTGAGTCATTCCTGGCTCCGTTTTCCAAGTCTCAGTAAATACACTGGATGCTGGTACATGCTCCTATTGCTGCCTACACTTTTATCCATCTGTTATCATGGCACTATACCTACTTAGAAGTTGGTCAGACCATTACACTAGACTGCAGGTGCCAAGTGAACGTGGGTTTAGGCAGTTACAGAAGCGCTTCTACAGGCTATTGCTGCTCTGAGATAGAATTGCCACATTGGTACCACATGCTTCCTTAGCTCATGACATCTGTTGATGCTGAAATGCCAAAAAAAATACCTGTGTACATATAAAATGGACCTTTCTGCTGCCTGTATATGTTGGCAAATTATGTTGCCAGCGTTTAACAGAGATACTTCATGGGATCGTACCCTTTTCCAAATACAGAATCCCCTGGCTGTTGTTTTTAAAGCAGTTTTACAACCTATAACGTTAACTAGTAACTTTGTTGGTACAAGAAGTTTGTATTGATCCTAAGTCACCTAGGTGCAGTAGCTATATGAATTATTAAGCTGTAGTTACCTCAAGGATCCTGACAACTAAGTCTTGTTGCTACAGCTCATCACCATGCAATTGTTTGATTGCAGTTTCATCACAGAATAGTGTTTTTGATGCAGCACACCATATTTCTCATATTGAATTTTATTTTTACTTGGCAATCCTTTTACTTGAACAATTTATTTAAACTAATTGCTTAGTAAAGCATTAAGTTATTTT
Organism: Merops nubicus; assembly: GCF_000691845.1. Classification (NCBI taxonomy): domain Eukaryota; kingdom Metazoa; phylum Chordata; class Aves; order Coraciiformes; family Meropidae; genus Merops; species Merops nubicus. Next base: position 10,677 of record NW_008618196.1, read on the forward strand.
AGAGTAAGTTTGAAAATGTGCTCAAACGTACGATCAGATACGAGCTGAATTTAGCAGCTTGAGAAACTACTGAGCAACTGAGCTGTGCTACCTACCTGTATTGAATGTCCACTGTTAAATGGCTGCAAAGAAATCACTATCACATTTTAATGAGTTAGCTCATGTCATCTGAGCAGCGTCAATTGATAAGAGAATTTTAATTGTTACAAATGTGATGTAAAATATGAGCGTACCACATGTTTTGAAATTCAGAATGGAAATGAATGTTTAGTCAGGTGGTGTTGCTACATTGGAAGCTAAGCTTCAGTAACTTGATTGTTTTATGACTGTATTCTTGGCTTATCCTCATATTGTATTAAAAAGCATTAGACTACATATTGGTAGAAGTAGTGCAATCACAATAAACTATTGTGTTTCAATTTTGCAATGGAATGGGCTGAAAGTTCACATGCTGATAGTTACATGAGCTTATCTAATGAGTGCTTGTTTGTTAAGCAGCATATCGTGATTGTGTTCACTGATGTCTGTGAATCCTTGTATATCAATACTTGTGAGACTTTTCTTCTCTGACTTGTGATGTTTCTAACAAGTTTTTCTCTACTTCTTAATAAGTAGAAACTGAAGAGAAAATGTAAAGAACAATATGGCCTGTGAGACTGCATTTTAGATCTGCTACATATTTTCTGTTATCACTCATAGGAACATTACTGATTTCCATTTCTTAATTTAAATTATATTTGAGCCTTTTAACTTGTTATTATGATTTTAATGTAATATTCTAAAAGATTTTAAAATGCCAGGTTGTACTATAGTGGATGCACATTTTTTTTTTTACTACAAAAGTCAATAGAGAAATGGCAGGAACTTAAGATGTTAGATCATCTTTTGAGCTTTCCTGTTCTCTTTCTCAAGCTCACTGTGGCTCTTGAGACTGGGTGCAATTCAGTTGAAGATTGCCATCACTGAATTTAGTTGCCTCCAAGTAGTTGTCCAGACTCCTATTACAGTAAGTGAAGATCCAGTTAGTCTACCTAATAGAGCCTAAAAGGAGAGTTAGGTAGCCTAGAGAAATGCCACTAAGAACCTGTTGTAGTACAAGTTCTTTATAATGTGGACACAGAAAACTAAAGTAGGATTCAGGTGGCTGAACATAGGTACCTAAGATCATTTCAGGCATGTTAGACTATCATTGTTGCTTGCGATCCAGAAGAGTCGGGTCTCCTGTAGATACTGGCTTGTACCTTCCAGCTCCTTTCCAGTGTCGTGGATGTTGCAATGTATATAAAAAGGTTGGGTGTAGCTGAGGCAGGATACAGTCAGGCATCTAAAATGGCAGTGACCCCCAGGTTCAAGCAATTGAATGTCACCCTTAGCATGTGAAAACAAAGTTTAGGTGTCAGAATCTCCGATCAAGTTCCTCTTCTGATTGTAGGCAGGGTAAGGTCTCGTATTCATTACAAATCCTTTATAGTTTATAGACTGTTTATGTATGCTTTAACTAAAACAACTTCCCACAGCAGATGGTGGTGTTGTCTTCCACTACTGTGTCTGTGCTTTATTCATATTCTAGCAATAGGAAGAAATTGCACTATCACTAATTATTTCGAGGCATTTTCCTCCAAAAAAGAATCACACATATCGAGTTATGTTTCTTTATTTGAACATATACATTTTTCATTTCAATGCAGCAGGTTGTCTGTTAATCTCTGAACACCATAAAAAGATTGCTTAAGTGTCCTATTAATTGACAGTTTTTGCCAATGTTCAGCAATCATATCTTTGCACATTGTCTGTCCCTTCAGACGTGAGATTTATCAGTGTCTTCTGTAACACCCTCCTGGAAATGGAAGTTCTTAGTACACATATCTCTTCCTCTCACTGTTTTCTTCCTCTTGCTTTCTGTGCATGTCAGTGAGAGAGACTAAGGACTTATTTTTTAATGGAAATGTTGCTGAATTAAATCAACTGCTTAAATAAACATCAAGTAAGTTCTCTAGAGTGGAAGTGAGTTAATATTTTCTGAATGCTGGTTGAACAAGAAAGTGAGATTACATTGTGGCAGTAATTATAAAAGCTACTTCATGGTAGCAAAAAGATTTCAAACTTGAGACATAACTGAAAACACTAGAGAGAGGTTCATGGTGAAACTGGACTGGAAGCTTTTTCTTTACTACCCTAATCTCTTGACATAAAATATTCCCAGATTAAAGATTCTGGAAGTCTTTGGAAGAGACAATTTCATATTTATTCGCTACCTGATTCAGACATTGATTATTCACGTTTCTGTGAAGTCTGGAGTAGATTACATCGATTTTTTATTTTTTAAGAATAAAATTTTCATAAATAACCTTGTAAAAAAAAAAAATAATCAAAATTTATAATTACAGGCCAAAATTTAAATCTTGTAAAGACATCTTTTTTTTTTATTTCTTTATCTGCTCTGAATTTATGGATATCAGTATTTGCTGTATTTCTGAGAGCACTCTGATATTGTCCATACCTGAGAACACTTTTCCTTAGAAGTGTTTTATCAAAGATTAAATACTTCTCCAGGTAGTTTTAGATATGCCGAATAAGAAATTTGGAATGAAAAAGAGTACATCACTGGAAATTCTCCGTGAGATATTTTCTGACATAGTACTTCAAAGTTGATGAATACTTTTTCATGGTTATTTTTCAGCATGTAAAGTTCTAATTTTCCAAGGAGAATTTTTCAGAAAACAACATCCTGAAGCTAAGTTTATTCTTTAGTCCTTTATTTTTTGTGTGTGTACTATCTATGGAGGGTTGTAATCCTAGTCTGCAAGAGAGGCTTTGAGATACTACAGTGTGCTATCTGATAGTAAGAAAATACCATAGTAATTTAATTGTAAATACTAATTTTTAAACAGCAGTCTGCATTAATATATAGTCATTTCTTGATCATTTCAAGCAAGTGCTGATATTTAGAATTACTTATGGAAAAGTCTAAACTGAATTACTCTGACCTTATCACAATAGCAAGAAAAATGTGTGACTTAACCCTTTCAAGCTGCATTAAAGGCCTTTCAGCAAATGGCTTAAACAGTGAAATCCTGCTTCTGTCAGCTACTTTCTATAGGGGTGAGAAAAAGTAAAAGCCTTAACTTGTCTGAGCAATAACAAAGGCAGTGATAAATCTTTAAAATCCAGTCAGTTCTTTGGGTTGTTTCCTGTTGAAGTTAAGGGTTCAGTTCCTATTAATTACTGGCAAATTGCATTTTGCATGTCATACATTTAAAAAAAAAAACAAAACAGTACACTATCAGTAAGATGCTCTGCAGTTTGAGTGGCAAACTGTTTTCAAATATGTCCAATCACACTTTCTAATCGTTCAGATGTGCCTTTGATAATGAACTCTATAATTGCTACTGGATTCTACAGGCTTTGTGTTATGAGAATGTAGTAGTTCAGCTCTGAACATGATTCCTACATTCACATTGCCATTTACAAGCATAAGAGACACATATATGAAGTTAAATGTCCAAATGTTTTCAGTGCTTTTTATGTAGAAAAACAGTTACATATTCTAAAAAGTATACCCCCAAAAGGATCTACGTAATGTAGAATAGTAATTTTAGCCTTTTTTATTATAGTTTTTAATTAATTTCTTAAGTATATTCATGAACATAGTTACATCTCATGCCATGGCACATAGAACACAAGCTGATGCCTTCATGTCTCTGATTATACTTGTAAAGTTTATCTGAATTCTACTTTAAATCAGAATCCATTCTGTTAAAAAATACACAGTTGATTCTCTGAACTTCAGTAACCTCTGAATTTCTCAGTGAACTTAATTTCAATGAGCCACGTCTAGCGTGACAAACCAGCATGTTGTCAAAAGTGTTGCTGTCCTGGAAGGGTGAATAAAAATGAAAATAAAATTTCAGTGTACCGAAGTGGCCTATGCATAAATATGCTCTGGGTTGAAGGCTCATTGACTTGCACTAATACACAAAAGTTTCTGGAAAAGGGCCTCTAATGTAATTTACCTTTTAATTTTGCAGAATATTTTGAGATAGTAAAATTAATCAGTTCAGAATGAAAAATCAGTTAAAAAATATCTAGGATAGGAAATTCGGGAATCACTTGTTTACTTGTTCAGCTCTATATTCTCTCCTTGTTGCAATATTCTAAACTCTGAGCAATTGACACTGTCCAGTGTTCAGTCATGCAGCTTACTGGATTCTTCACTGACCACAGTCAACGGGGTTTCTAAGTTGTATGTACGTATCACTGAAGAAGTCCTCCACATGTTGCATTTTCATGATTTTCAGATGCAGGCAGACAAACAAGTCTATCATCTTTATTTTTTTCTTTGTTGTAGGATTATTTAATTTTTTTTTTTCTACATTGCAGAATTTACTTTTGGTAGTAAGTGTACAAGTCAAGTGTAGATTTTCTTCTATACTATCATATATTACAGAGCTAAACTAAGCAACATGATTTCTCTTGTCCATTTGGTGCTTCTCTCAGTGTCATTAAAGGTATCTTCCTTAATTTTGCTTAATTTTACATACATTAAAGATGGATTAAGTCCACAAAATCAAAACCCTGATTTAAAATAATAGTTACAACAGTAAGAGCCAACTGCAAAATTCTGATCCATTCCAGTGCAGATAAGTTTGAAACAATGAACTGAGAAAAGATTCTCACTTACAGATCTTGCATGGAATTATAAACAAAGAATCATAGAAAAGCTATAGTGTTAAAATGGAACTTTGAAAATCAAAGCAAATAGGCTCTCATGAACAAGAAATCAGATTGTCATTCACTGCTAAAAGTTGATCATAAGAGTAAATTGGAAAACTAAAAAGCGTACAACAACAAGTAAGTCTAAGAATTTATGATATTTATCAACAAAAAGCAGAGTTAAATCTGAGTTTTTCAGGTTTTCAGCTAACATGCAATGAGTTAATAGTATATGGTCTCACCTTTTGCTGAAGCATCACATACTATCTACGGACAGAATCAAAATACCATGTGAAGCAATTTACAAGCTCAGTTTGGAAATAATCTCTACTAAAATTAATTTTCAGTTAAGAACTTTTATTGGCTGTTCTGAAATAGGATTAGAAGGCTCTTAGGATGCCTTGACATCTTTCTAAATGAGGCCCTCATCAGTGCTTTATAAGCATGAGGCTTTTTTATTTGAAAAGAGCATGTCCAAAATGAGTCTGTGAGGTTAAATGGGGTAGCTTGATGTTAGAACTGCAGATTATTGAAGTTGTTCTGGGAGGGTATTGTCATAAACTGTTTCAGCTTTTAAGAGATATATATATATATATATACATACATACATATATATACAAAAGCTTTTGGAACCTGGGTGTAACTATGCAAGAAACTGTAAAAGACAGTTGACTTGAATTAGTAATGTATAAATATAAAGCTTATCTTCTCACAAACTGACAGGATTCTTTCCACAGAGATTCACAATAATCTTTCATTGTTTTCCACATAGGTACTGAAGTTTTTGGCCAAAATAGTCAGTTTCATAGAGAAATGCATTTTTTTCTCACATCTGCCCCAAACTGTATACTAGCTCTTTCCTTATTTTTAATCATACAGAAAATTTTATATGGAAAACAATCTTTTGCAATTCATCTCATTATTGAGAGAGAATAGGTAAAGCTGAGTGAAGGCTCTGTTACTTGAGGTTATATAAAGTAGAAGGAATAAACATAAATGATATTTTAAAAAGTAGTTTAAGTAAAAAATTTAGTAGAATTATTGCTATGTTTATCTTGCATGTATGAGCCTTGAGATTTCATTCTCCTTTAACATTAAAAATGGACTTGACAGCAATTCTTTGAAAAGTGCCATTTAACTTCATGGGAAATTATGTATTCTCTGTAAACAGAAGTTGTGTATAATAATGATGTTTTCTGCACTTCTACCCAACTGTTTCTCCATCATTCCTGAAAACTGAGGCTCTGGTCTGTGTTTAGTTTGGCCTTTTGCTAAATTGCAGCAAGTATGTCACATGCTTATGTATACATTGTCTTTCAAACACACATCCCTCTGCACTCTACAAAAGTAACATATTTCTGTAGGGAAGAGAGAGAAAGTATCTGCGTCCCATCTCTTACAAAATAATTTTTCTCCAGCTGAACCTACACAGAACTCACAGTAAACTTTTTTCTTTTCTTCTGCCAACTTAACTCTGCTCACCTGTGATTCTATATGTGCAATTTCATACTATTAATTGTTTTGTTTTATGGGATATTTTCTAATTGTAGTTAATGATGAAACAACACTCTTTTAGGATGCAAATTTACCTTGTGCCGTTTTAGAATGTAACATTAATTTGTGGCAAATTAAATACTGAGTAAATTCATTCATAGTATTTACTCAGAGGTAAACTTTATTATGAAATTAGAAAAATCTATGTGTTAGGTTGGGAGAATCTATCTTTTTTCATTTTCAGCTATAGTGCTGAAGCTGGTCAGAAATAAGCTTCCTTCAGTGAACATTGGTTTTAAAACACAGGTTTCTCTTGAATACAGTGAAATATTTAATGAAACAGTACCAAAAAAAGTGTAATTAGGTGTTTTGAAATGTTTCCACACAACGTAGTGGATATAATGAGACCACAAGCAATATAATCTATTAGTAAACTAATCTTGTGTTGTGGAAGAAGCACTGGCCTCAGGCTGTCTGTGCTGTTGATCACCAGCATGCTTCCTGGTTTTAGCATGTACCAATTCATCAAAATTCAGGCAATTTATGGTTGTACTTTGTATAGTAGCATGCCAAGTATTTGCAACAGACAGTCTGGATGAAGTCATTCTGGTTTTGACTGAAATGTAGGGGAATTTAGGGGGGAGGGCTGGTAAAGCTATGTAGGCAGGAGCTCTGCTGTAACACTTGACTGCAGTGATGGAGAACAGACCCTGACCCTTTTATTTGTAGATATGGCCATAGAGACCTGCCCATAAGGGAGACAAATGGCACAAAACAACATGACTTGCACCTCTCTTGATATAAAATAGTGTACTCAGCAAGTAGCAGGTTTAATATCCGATTTTCTCCCTTAAAATATTTTAGATCTGTGTTGTATCTAATTTTAAGACCAGTAAATAAGATATGTTCTTGAGCTGCATGCTTCTTTTCATACACTGTAAAATTACTTTGAGCTGAGATATGTTCTGCTAGGTGTTTCAAGTTAGGTGAGATTAATGTCCCACTGACATCTGTTCTGACTCTTTTAGCTGAGAGTGTTTATACACTGGAAGAGGGGAAGGTAGTTTTACTGTTCTGTGGTTCTTTGTTTTTTGGTTTTTGAACAGACTTTTTTTCTGAACAGACTTCAAAGGTTGTCTTTCTAAGACTTTCACATTAGTTTTGCATCATCTTTTCTGTTCAGTACTGAAGTGGAATCTACTGAATTAACTATTTACAAATTGAGCTGATTTCAATTAAGATTATGGTAACTCCAGGTATAAAAATAGAATATTTAATTATTCTTTCAAGGTTGAGTGGTTTTTGCTGTGAATACTAGTAGCCTACAGACCTAGAAACTTAAAATTCACATTCATGCACACACAAAGCAATTCAGATATTCTCTTCAGCCACTGTGAGCTGACTTCAGTTAGTGCTCTATTTTTGAGGAATAGTTATTGACCTTTCTGCAGTTTAAAGAATCGTATTTTTCAAAGGTTCTGCACACAAAACTATTTCATTACCTTACAACATTCTGAATGTTAATTTTAAGTGGTTTGTTTAGGATGAACTTCAACAGACCTGCCTTAAATCACAAAGATTCTTTAACAGTTCAGATGGGTTTTATGGGAAACACATAACTTCAGGATGCCTGCCATGATTTATTGACATTTTTTGCAATGCTAATTACTGGTGTGCATTGAAATACATCAGCAGTTCTTAAATGTGACTGCAGTCACCACTGCACTTCTGTTCTAGTTGTGTATAACATGTCAGCAAATGCTCTTAGCAGATCGAGATTGGATGCTCTTTAGCATCTAGAGAACTTTTCATGTGGAAATAATACTTGCACTACAATATTTTTTAGAAAGCTAACTGAACTTTGTGTGAATTCTTTCTTTAACCCTGTTATTTAGAATGGCCACACTCTCCCCATAGAGAAATAAAACCAAGGCCTTAGTAAGAGTCATGTTCCTAGATGAGTAATGATCTATATTTTCTTATCTAATGTGTTTCTGGAATACTATAGAGAACAGGAGTTTGTAACATTTCTAATGCAATTATTGGGACTTTTCCTTTGCCCTTGTTTCCCTTTTTTACCAAAATGCAAAACCATATTTCCTCAAAATTAATGTGAGCAGGGAGGAAGTGGAAATACAGACACTGAACTAGAGGTCAGTTTTTGGGCTTGTATCTGGTTCACTAGCTGGTCTAAAATGAGTCATAGCTTCTCCAATTACATCTTGATTATTCCACAGAAGGCTATAATGGTTCTTGGCTTTTTCTTATGAACATTGCGAATTGAAGTCTGAGCAGAACTCTGACATCCTGAAATGAGCAAACAGTCCTAATGCAAGACATCATCCACGTAGGACAGAAGACTGGATGGTGGAGTCTGGAGAAACAGTGATCTTTTAGAAAACAAATTAGGTCTGGAGAAACTGAGTAAAATTTATAGTAAATGGCCTAAATCAGACTAAAGAGAGAAATACTATTTATTCCCACCTCATCTGTTGCTGCACCAGATTCTCTGGGTTTTTTTGCATCTGTGCTCTGTAGATTAGCCTTGTATTTTCAGACATCTGAGATGACATTTACATAAATTTGCAAAGATCTCAGTTTTACTAGTGACACTTGTAAATCTCACCAGGTAAATACGAGATTAAAGTCAGATAGTTCTTACCTGTCTATCTAGTAGATCTGTGCACAGAGTGAAAAACGTTCAGCCATCAATGCTGTTATAATTTATTCCTGTAACAGTGATTGTAAAAAGGTTAGAAAATGGCAAATTTATAATGTGTTCTTGTCACATAGACTGTAGTGAGAACAGAAAAATATCACAAACTTCATTTGTTCTGGTGAAGATTGTCAAGCAGTAATGAGAACAGAAGACAGCACAAAAAAAAAAAAACGCAATTCTCTGAGCTTCCCAAAATGCAATCTCCCTGTTGGCCTCAAACAATATTTTTGAGGTTCCCTTGGTCTTCTCCATTGTACAGTGTTTTTTTTAATTCACTTGTCCATCTCCTAGTGTCTCATTAGAGATATTCACACTCTATCAAAATGAAACGTTTTTTCATTCATTTTTTTTCACAAGAAGACATTTTAGAAATATTTCATGCCTTTCATCATTGTAAAGATAATGTTACACGATGACACTTTCCAGTCAAACATGGAGAGTTTAAACCAAGCAGAACCAATCTGGGCTGTCTTGAGAACGGTCCTGGGTAGTTTTGGGCAGCAAATATGAACTGCACTCACTTTGAGTGTCATTTAAGAGAAGCAAACTGAGTTTGAAGTACAGCATGGTATTCGATATGATTTTTAATAGTTTTTTTTAGAGCTTCATTAGAGTCTTTTATTTACTTAGTCTTTTTATTCAGACTGGATGGAACATGTTTTCTTGTCTCAACTAATTCTGGAAACCCAGTGACTTTATTTCCTAGTTGGTTGAATAAGAAAATACTCCATAAAGAGTAGATGCTTCAGATAGTCCTTTTGACAAAATGGATTCATTTTCTGATATACTGATTAAAACTAATTCATATTTAGAAGAAGCTCTTAACTGATGTCCAAATTTTTTTTCAACCCCTATGCTTTGGCCAACAAAAAGCTTTTTCAACAGATGAAAAAACATGTTATTGTTTTATATTAAATCAAACTAGCAAACATAAAACTTCCTTGAGGGTTGATCAGGTCTAAAGGGAGAAAGCTCTGAAAACCGATTAGCTGGTCCTGCAGATAAGTATTTTTCTTAGTGTATTGTTACTGTACTCACTGCTGTTACATAACACCCATTACTTACTGAGGCGTGAAAGCTTACCAGACAAGAGCAGCACTCTTTTCCCCCTTTTTTAAATCATCATTTTTCTAAGAAGGATCTTTATTGATGGAATGAGAGTAAAGGATGTTCTTTGTTAACTTGGAGCTGCCCAGAGTCTTCTGGGTTCTGCTGTGCTTTGTCCTCCAACAACTGAGTTTCCCAGTTCTTTCCAGTGATGCCTGTTTGGCAGCACTTATCCTGTCAAGCCTTGCACTGTGGTACAGTCTGTTTTCCATGACTGCTGTAATTATTGAGTTCTGCTGTTTTATTAAGGTTTTTGTTAAACTCTTAGACCATTTCCTGCTTTTATTTGTACGTGTGCTTGTTAAATCAACAAACCCCACGAACTGATTTAATTCAATGAATCCTTTTATGTAAAACTGGATAAACCCAGACTTAGTTCTTTTTTGGTTTCTCTGTTCAGCACGAATCTTTCTGCAGTTACCTGGACAAAATTTTGTCCTAAAATACTAAATTTTGTTGCAGATACTGCTTTGTTTTCCTACTGGTATGATCGACATCACCAATAAATTTAACTGATTATTGATAGCAATACTTTTCTTGAGTCATTTCTAAGAAGTGTTTTTGTAATAGACAGCACCTTTATTGAAATTGCAAATTAGTTTTGTAAGATGCAATGCCCAGTGAAGATTTACTGAGTCAATACTTCAGTAAAAAAAAGACAGAGTACTTTCTGAGCTCTCTACAGTTTTACTATAATACATTATAGTTCTAATATATATATTTTTTAACTATGATGGAGAAGTAGCTAATGAAGCATTGAAGTCTAATGGGTTTTTTGGAAGTGCCAGTGTATCATGTATGAGGGAGATTTAAACAGAACAATTATAAATGTTGTGAAAAAATTAATCTATAAGATGAGTTACACAGGTAGATGTTCAACCAACAATAAGATCTTGGACACAAACTCATGAATGGCAGATTTCATGTCTGTAGCTGGGCATATTGAGTTATGGTTTAATTTCCCAAACATGACTATGGAATGAGTAGTCTGAAATCATATTTGCACTATTTTCTTTTTTTTTTTTTACAGATGCCAATGTAATTTAAACACTTAGTTTGAAAATTATTGCTTTTAACTATGTTTTAATTGTATTTGAAACATGAAGAAGTAAGTTTAAACTGCAAAATATCTGAAAACACAACCGTAAAAAAAAAAAAAAAGTATTTAAAAAAATCTGCTTAGTTGCCTTTGCAAAATAATTAAAATTATTGTATCCAAGTGTCATCTTTAAATAAAAATATCTCTGAAGTACTGGATTTGTATTAAATGGAGATTATTAGAAGACATAATTGTCACTGCTTTGATGTACAAAAATTGACTTCTGCGCACTGGAAACTGCTTTCAGTTCTGCCCTTGAAGACAGATGTGAACTTTCCACTTCATTGCCTAGCTATGTTTTTTTGAAGAGAGCTCCATAAGTCATTCATTTTACAAGCACACTGTATATCCTAACGTCAAAGGCTTGTGAGTTTATTACGTAGACTATGGTATAGATATGATAATTGCTGCTACGTTTTAGGATAAAATTTGAATTCTGTATGCGATACATCTGGAGTTATGATCTGTAGTACCTCTTCATGCATTTGTGTTTGCAGCTCTCTGTAAGCCATGTTTACAAAGGCTCTTGCTGTGTGTGGTTATGTAAAATTTCTACCAATATATAGCATAAATATTTTTTTGTCGGGCAGATGCTTATTTTACAAAATGGTTTGTTTTTTTCTTTTAAATTGGCTTACATGATATGTATGAATTATTTAAAAAAAAAAAAAAAATGGAATGTAAATGAGAATCCCTAATTTAAACTATATAGTTGTATAAAAATGTATGCTTCTTTATGACATATCTAAGTCATCTGAAGTCATCTGACTCTTTTTCAGTTTACTTCTGTCTACTTTTTTCTTTTTCTTATTTTTCCCCCATGACTACAAAGAGAGGAAAGAGAGAGAGGAAGAAAGTAATACAAAACTTATGAAGAAGTTTTAGATGTGTTTTTTTTTGTTTTGGTTTTTTTTTTTCTCACTTTTGACTTTTCATCAAATAACTGAAAGCTATTGACTTCTTTGTCATTTTTATCCCCAGATGTTAGTTCTTGACTTAATAGGGAACCTAAAATTGAATTAATGAGAAGCTGACATTAGTATCACTCATTCTGGAAGATTGAATCATGGTATTCTATCTATAGTGTAAACAGGCTCTTTTAAAGAGTGTTCTGAAGGTTGAGCAAATGCTTCAAGATTAATTAAGACTTGAAAATTTACTTTCAGTGAGAAAATAAGACCAGTGTAGTCTCAATAACAGGAACAAGTTTGATTGATTGCTAATTGTAGTCCACATAAGAAATCATGAGGAAACAAAAGCTGACAACTAAAAATTCAAATGAATCTTGCTCTTTATTGCTTATTTGCCATTTATGTTAAGTTTGGGGGTTTTCAGTTTTTTTAATTTGTTTGTGTTTTTAATAAGGGATAAAAGGACAGAATTCAGTCCAAGGTTTGGAGAATTAAAATTTTCTGTTCACTTCTGTGATAGATATTAGTATTTTGAGTGTAGAACTACAATAAGAGAATAGTTTACTTCTGAACGGGCAGCTGGGGTCTTGTCAATAGAGTAAGAAGAACAGTTAACCTTAGAACCCAGTAATTTTTTATATTAGAAGTATTTTAAATTACTGTTAAAAGTTCTACAGTTTATTCTTAGTAAAGCTTCCAGATAAAAGGGTATTTGATGCTAAAATGTAATTTAAAACATGGTTAAAGACAGGCTGTGCTTTCAAGGTAAGTGAAGGTTCCATGAGCTTTCTGCTGACATTGTGAGAATGATAAAAATGTGATGTTAACCACAAGAATAAGGTTTGTTAAATCTGACACAAGGTACAAAGCTAATAAGTGTGGTTTAAAATACAAAGGGAAAAGGGGTGATTTCAGAATAAGTACAACCGTATTTAGTCCATATTTTAGCATTATTGTTGTTTTGTCTCTTTTAAAACAATATATTTTCATGATAAAAGAACTGCAATATTTGCTGCTAAAAGATATGGTGCAACATACATTTATAGTCTGGCTATGTGGTGTGGGAAAGTGCAGAGCTCATACTAAGTGAATTTGTCTTACAATGCTTTCTTTAAAGTTTAAGGGTTTTTTTAAGTTTTAATTCGATTCTTTAGAAAGACAAATATAATTAAAAATTCATATTTTCACTAGCTTTTTTGTTTTTTTGTCATCAAAGTCTATATTTAAGAAAATTTCTGTAGATAGAGTAATTATTGGAACAATTAACTTTGAAGATGAAGAAATTCCTACCACATACATTTCCACATCTTTCTAAAAAATGCTGAAAGTTTGAGAACAGAAACGCCTTGGTGAAACTAGATGGCATTAATGGATTTTGGCATTAATGGATCAAAACTGTTGAGGAAAATGGACCCTTCTGGCCATAAGAATCTAGGAATATATTGAGTGAGTTTGGCTTCCTACAGCATTCTGCATACACTCGTATGCATGTGGATGTCTATCTGTGTATCACTCATGTACGAGTGTAAGATAATTTTGCCCTTTTCATGGAAAAATTAATATATCAGAGCAATTGTCTGAAGAGGCAGAGAGAGATTCTCTGTCTTCTCATCAAGGGGAAATTCTGAATTGTCTTAACTAGCTAAGTAACTGTGTAATTAAAGCTGAGCTAACATAGTTGCTTTGACAGGTTTCTTTATTCTTCTTGAGTTAGCAAAAAGTAGTGAAAAGTAACAGAGGACAGCAGGGAGATCATTTCAGGGCACTTTTTTTGCTACCTGTGTTGATTTATTTTTTTTTTTTCCCACTGCATAATCACTAAAGCAGTACCTTGTGTTTTTTGAGAGATGTGAAAAACTGAATTTTACAAGATAAAAAAAAAAAAAAAAACAAAAAAAACACCACACTTCAAGTAATGTAGCATTCCAGCAGCTTGGAAATATTTGGTATTTTTGTTTAGAAATAATGATGGAGTTTTGATTAAAACTTATTTAACCTTAAAGTAATATTTCATCATAAAATACAAAGAAGTTTAATAATTTAAAATGCTTCATCTTATGAATGCACTCTTGGACTCTGTTGATGGTATAATTTGAGGTTTTACCCTGACTACAAAACTTCAGCATAAGGTAACAGCATAATACATCTGTCTGTTAACAGGCATTGCAAGTCTGTTGGGAAACTGAGTAATCTTACCATAGCTCAATTCAATATTTTGTGGTCTTATTCCACTTACTTCCAAGGAGCTACCAATTAATACCACTAACAAGACAGAAGACCCCCTCATTTCAATGGCCTTGGTTTGGCTTCTGAATTTTTATTCCTAGCAGTTAAAACCTAAATATTTTCCTTTTATATCTAATATTTGTATCGAGACTTAACAGTACATTTGATTTGTGCAGACTTGTATGGGTTTAGATTATTTGGTGTCACCTTTACATAATTTTACTCATCATGTCTCTTGAAAGAACTCAAGCTTATTATATCTGATGGATGGAGAATGTTTGATTTATTTGCACATTAAACACCAAGAAAACATCTGCTTTAAGTCATACTGTAGCATCAGGATAAATCTCAAAAGAGCCAGAAACCAAGACACTAAAACAGTTTGGTTTTCCTCTTTTGTACCTTCACCTCCTCTCTCCTGTTTTTCCCTTTGGACTTTGGACTGTGTTTCGTCAACCCTTGGGAATTTGCCTCTCATCAGTGAAAATGGCCGTGCCTAATGCTGACGTGCAATTCTGGCCAATGTGCTGCAAAACCAGACAGTGTTTTTGTAGGAGATGGCAGCTGTGACCCTGTGCTCTGCCATCTCTTCACACTGTCCTTGTCATGATCTTAAAACAGGGAGGTCGCTATGGTTTTCACCACCTCCTTGAGGGTGTTTAGGAGAGATGTCTGTTGGGAAGAGCTGAAGAAGTTGCTGGAAGGTTCATGTGCGTCTCCACATGTATCTAATCACACACAGTCATGGTCATTTTGCACAGATATAATAACTATTTCCTTTGTGTACTGTATTATCTATTTACTGCCATGGCACCTGCCAGTGTATCAGGAAATGGATATGTCCAACCTTCTTATTGTATTTTTAGTTAACGATTAATATAATTTTTGAAATAAGTGATCTACCTTCACTTTCTGCTGGGCGTGGGCTCTCTTCCTTGAGAGTAGTCTGTTTCCTTGACTATGAATTATTCCCCCTTTTTGTTGGCTTGAGTCTTTGCCTTTCCCCCTCACTTTCAGGCACCTAAAGGATTCATATATCAGTCACATAACACAGAGAGCAGGCATTATACATGAATCATTACTAAATGATAATAAACTTATAGATAAATCCAAGTATAATAAACATAAGTGAGGAAACAGGTTTTCACTCAGTGGTTCTGCTTAAAGAAAGATTCAGACAGAAGAGATGAAGTGAAAAATGGGAGTCGGACCTCAGGTATTTCCAGGGAGACCTTATGACAGCTTCCAGTATCTGAAGGGGGCCTACAAGAGGGGCTTTTTACAAGGGCTTCTAGTGATAGGATGAAGAGTAATGGCATCAGATGGGAAGAGAAGTAGATTTAGACCAGAAATGAGGAAGAAGTTCTTCACTCTCAGGGTGATGAGATGCTGGAACAGGTAGCCTGGAGACATTGTGGACTCTCCAGCACTGGATGTGTTCAAGACCAGGTTTGACGGGGCCTTGAGCATCCTTGTCTAGTGGGAGGTGTCCCTGCCTGTGGCATGGGAGTTGAACTAAATGGTCTTTAAGATCCCTTCCAACCCAAACCTTTCTATGATTCTGTTTAGAGATTTCAAAAATCAGACAATTTAAGTATCAGATTAGAAATTTAGGACTTCAGGCTATCATTTTAAGAAAGGTTTATCTTTGGATTTTAGTGTAAGCTACCAAGACACATCAAATTAATCCTTGAAGTGGGGGTTGTCTGGAGCATAGTTTGCTGCAGGCTTTCTCCCTAATTGGGAATAGAAACAGTAGTCAGCCCATTAATGGTGTTCTTATCTGGAGATAACATCCCATATCCTGGTGAGTGAATTTGAGTAGCCAGGGTCGAAACTTTGTTTCCTCAGTTAAGTATGGAAATTTAGGTGAAATGAGGCTAGATGGGGCTAGGACTAAAAAGAAAAACATTTTCTATTCTGTAAGTATTTCCATCTTCATAGCATTTCACTTGGATTGTAAATGGAAGTGGCTGATTTATGTGAAACAGTGTGCAGATCCCTCTTCATCAAAAGGACTATTCATGCAGTAACAGACTATATATGAGCAAAAAGCAGACACATTTCAATCTGTTTTAGCAGAGATTTTTGGTTTTGCAAAGCATATTGTTGAAATGAACTACACATGTTAGTTTCAGGATTATCTGGTTTGCAAAAGCAAACAATGCAAAAAGACTTCTCAGAGTGATGATGTATATCAGTTGTCTCTGTTTCTATTGGAGACAACAAAAATAAAAAATATTTTTGAGAGAATGGTTGAGCTATTTATTAATCTGATCCATTAAGGTTCAGATACAAAGGTTGTATTTGTAGTTTATCATCAATTATATATTCTGAGATGTGATAAAGATCCACTGAGCACTAGCCACTTGGAAACATTACAAATAGTTCTCCTTTTTATGACAGAATTCATTTCACCCAGTTCTGTAGCTACACACTAGTTTTTGAACAAAAACAATTTTCTCTAGGCTCTCCATAAAAGGTCAGCATTGAACACAGAACTGAATAGACCACGAATTCTTCAGGGGATGGAATTGCTTGTTGTTATAGTGCCATCTGTGACACTAGACATTTTGTCAGTTCAGAACAAATAATAGCAGTGATGGGATGGGAATACTCATGCTCTGTGCTGACCAGTTGTGTGGGATGTAGTGATTCAGCTGCTTAGAAGGCAAGGAAATTGTTATTCTTTGTGACTGTTATAACGGGAAGGGTACAAAGGAGCATGCTAGGACTACTCAACATCTGCATATAGCCGAGAAGGATTACAACAACCTAACATTTTTAAAGCTCTCAGTAAACCAGTTTGCAAATAACCAGTTATTTAAAACTATCTTTTACTATGAAATTGTTATTTCAGACACTAACATAACCTTGGATTTCTTTGGTCTATACGATCTAAGTGTAGCAACTACAATAATACTATCAAAATAAGTTAAGAATAATGTAAAAAGAGTAAATATACTGCTGTTAATTACTGCACAACAGCATGTTCATTTGTCATGTATGGAAGTAAATTGAAATTGTTTTAGTCATCTAACTGGGAAACTCCTTAAGAAAACCTGTGAATGGTTCTTTTGCAGTGCAACAATTGTCATCTTACTATGATTGTCAGATATATACTGAAATATGTTTGAGTGTAATTATTATTCTTATCCTGCAAATAAATACTGAATCTCCAGTGTCTTTTGTGAGTGAGTGGAAAGTGAGATAGCAAAAAAATATTGAAAACACACTGGAATGGACTTTGTGGGTTACAGAACTGCTTAATATACAGATGGCATCATCATGGATGTGTAAGGACAGAAAACTCTCCACATCTCATTTTGGTGTGTCAAAAATATCTTAAAGAGTTAGAAAGCAAAAAGAAAACTAGTTCATGTTTGGTTTGATTGTTTCTAAATGTTGTATGATCTTTTAAGGCAGTATCATGAATACCTGTGACTAGATCTGATTCCCCTATGCATGCTCTTACCTTTTATGGAGTACATCAAAGCAAAAGAAGGGCACATTGACTTGGGGTGATAGAGATGTTTGGGGTTTTTTTTGACTAGAGGAAAGCAATTAACTGTGGAAAAAAAAATTGGTGTAATACATTTCAGCAGAAAACCCCCTGTCCAAACCTAAACGCTAATCCACATATCTTAACTCTTCAGATGTTTATACTAAGAATACATATTAATATCTGTTTATTTTTGTATTTTGAAACAAAGCCATCATATAGAGTCTGGAAAGTTTGTATGTAAAGGTAAAAATATGAAAGATGTACATAAGGTAGATATTATCCATTTAGACTCAAGAAATCAACAACAGGTTACATACTTTAGTGAATGTTTGGAAGAGATGGAAAATTAAGAAGACATTTATTATGGGAGAGACCTTTTTTAACTTTCCTTTGATAAAACATGGACTACTAACAGGCTTTCCTAGATTCAGCTTCATAGATTCATTAATTAAAATACTCAACCCATAGGTTTGCAGGGTATCATTCCATGTGGATCAGAGGTTAGTATTACAAACTTACATTGTGGTAGCACCTGGAGATCTTTCAATGTTATCATGACAGACGCTGAAAGTATGATACATAATTGTCTAAAGGAGCTACAGTCTCAGAATCTTTTCCCTGCACAGTTGTAAAAAATATTTATTCTGTTTCAGATAATGTTTGTGGATTTTTGTTGTAATGCAGAATTTCTCAAAGTGTACACAGATAGTAGTCATCTCAATTCCAATGATGACTTTGGCCTTAAGGTGATGCCTGTATCCATATTTTTTCAACAGCTTTGCTGCTTTTGCATCTATGATGATGCACAAAAGTATATCACTGGCTTATGTATTAACAGCATATTTCTGAGCCTTTAAGGCCCTTCAGCAAAATAACTAAAGTTAGAGTATACAGACAGAGGATACACATAAAAATCCCCCTGTAGATCAGATTTAATTACCAAAATAAGAAATCCCAAACGGAGCAAGTCACTTAAAAGACACGGATTCTGAGCTTTTTATGAAAGTGCTGGGATGTGTCTTGAAGTAGGGTAAGGGCATACACATTTTGGAATTGTCATGACTTGATGTAGGTCATCCTTGTGTTATCATATTCTGTATTTCATCTGTTCTCAATTGAGCGGAATATCCATCAGTCCCAACCCTATCAAAATTAATGAGCAATTAATGCCTGACACGTGGGAGAAACACAGATTCTTCTGTGCTTTTCTGATAATCTTCAGAATTTACAACTCTCTTCCTTTAACACTTGGTGTGGGAGAAAAAGATGGTCTCATTAGTGACAGCAAACCAGCTGACAAAGTTCATGATTGCTCTCATTTTTTTTCTGGAGCAAAAGCAGTCTTAGGGCATTAGGAATAACTTGCTGATTGCTCTACCACTTTATAAAATAGACTTTTTCATTTAAGATTTAGATTTTGAAACATGCTGACTGAATAAAACATTACAATTTCTATTGCCAAGGTATCAGTTTTTAGCACATCCACAGAATCACATCATGGTTGGTGTTAAAAGGGACCTGTGTAGGTCGTCAGTCTTTGTTTGACAGGATAATAACAAGGTAGGGAAGAATTTTTTGGGATGCAGCAACACTTTAGAAACACAGGTGGACTGTTTGGCACCTTTATGAGCTCTTGCATATGCTGTTGTTATCAGTCCAGCATCCAAGATGCATTTATTGAGAAATTCAGAGTCCTTGAAAGCTTCTCTTAGTGAGCAAACAAACTTTAACGCAAGACATTTAGGATAAGGAAAAACAAAAAGCAGAGGATGTCCTAATACTAGTTGAACATAGTTACGACCTTCAAGGTGAAGGTTCTAGAGAAGATTTTGAGTAAATTACACGCAGTGTACTGGTCAATACTGTCTCATTGCCATTGTACATTCTCACATATTTTGTTCTGTTCTTATTTATTGCAGTTTCTTTCAGCTCAAAATCTAGTTGATACTAGGTCAGTTGTAAGCATGAGTAACTGGTGTAATCAGCTACACCCTTGCCCTATAGTCAGTGGACACAAACAGGCACTTTCAAAGTGCCAGTCTTTTAATCCAATGTCCTACTGTTGGTGAGATTAACTGGCTTCCAAATGTTCATGTTTTTCCCCATTGAAGGTAAAAGTTGCAAATACTAATGTCTACACAATACCCATCCACAGTTCACCTGACATCCTGTTTTCTTGCCTGCCTAAGTTGTGCTTTCTCCAGTTTTCTGAGCAATGGTAAGCTACAAATAAGATTTAACAATCTAAAGAAGTGTTCAGTTAGATTGTGCTGAAGAATTATACATTAATTCCAATAAGCTTGAATTTTTATGATTTGAATATTTTCTAATATTCTGGAATGTTTCTTTTTTCCTCTAAAAACATGAAATATATTGCCATTAAAAGGCAAATTGCTTAAAGCAACTGAAGGCAGGGGGGAAATATCAAGAGGTAAATTTTAAGGGATTTAATGGTAGTTTTACTCCAAAGCATTTTATTGTAAAGATGGCAAGTTAAAACAGTCTTCAGAAATATGAGGGGTTTTTTATTAGAAGTGCTTTATTTCCTTCACTAATGATTTGCAATTCCCATAATCTAAGAAGGTTGTGGACTACAGACGTAGGAAAAAAAAAATTACTTTTTTTGCTGCCCATCAGACACCAAGTAAAAAAAGCAAAGTACCTTAGAGCAGCGTGCAGAAATGGCAACTCATCAAGCATACTAGATGCTCAGGTATCACAGTTCAGAACCAATACCAGCACTGTCAGTGGTAAAGCCTTTTAACAGGTATAAAAGGTTAAGTATCTTTTTCTGGCATATGTTTGTTCTAGTTTTCTATTACACTTCCAAGCTGACATAAAGAGAAGTGAACTTCATTCTACTTTTATTTTGATTATGATTGTATCTTCCACACAATGACCAAAGTCTTTTGAGACTTTTGTGTCTATACTGTAATTGAGCTGAGTAAGCCTGGGTTGCAGTCCTTGTCTTCAACAGCTGTGCACAGCAGTAGCCAGGAAGCATGGAGCTACTGATGCATACAGGAGAAAAAGACGACAGTCTCTCACACATTTCTACTATATTGGTCCCCCATGGCAACAGAAATAAATACATAAGATCCATTTTTGTCATGTCAGATTTTGTGACTTTTAACGTCTACACCAAGTCACATAAGCAGTGGTAACTGGGTGTGTACACAATTCTGCAATGAAAACAGTTAAGAGTAACTTATTTGATTTCATAGTTGTGATGGCTTAAAAGTAAGCTTATCAGTTAATGACAGTAATCTCAGATGCTGAGATAACTTGGTCTGCTTCAATCATGTACTGAAAGCCTTTATTTGAGAAAGAGATAAAAGCTGGTCATCTTTTTAAGTTCAGATAATCTCAGCTTGATTGCAACTTCAGATAAAAAAAAAAAAAAAGGCATTGTCAAACTGAAAAAGTAATAAGTATTCCTTTCCTTCTTCTGTGGATAAACCTGCAGGAATTTTAACTGTTATTTTCTTTTGAGTTGGCACTTTACATTTACCTGAACCATCTTTTATGGATTTCTGTGTTCTCTGGTGGCTGGAAGGTAGCTTGACATTTAAAATCAGCTAAATGCTATGAATCTATTTAATGCTAATAACACAATATATTTTGCTCGTGAGTACTATTATGGGAATGCAGTTTGTAAAACTAGTAGGATTTCATGAATCATTGAGTGATTTTGTTGGCAATCACATCAGATATTGAAATGAGCTGCATTCTTCCATGCTACTGCTCCTATTGTATCATACTCCAAGCTGCAAATCACTAATAGCAAGGAAGGTCTTCTAGTTTCAAGCATAAATTGATCCATGGACAATTTATATCCATTTGGTTTGCAGCCAGTATACCTTTCCTCCTGTATAAGCCATATCTGTGGGGTTAAATTTGCTATATTCTTCTAACCTCTTTTCCCAAAATCAGCCATCTGACTAAGCGTTTGTTTACACATCCTTTCTCCACTTGGGGTGCAATTCAAAAAGATATTTAAGATCCTAAGTGGCATGGTAGACAAAATTTATGTGTATAAATTCAGCAGAATGATCCTGGAAAATTGCCTGTGACCTGCACAAGCACTCAGCATCTATGAAAACCTTTCTATATTTTCCTAATTCTGAAACCATAAAAGTTCAGTTGTGGATCCTGTCTCTGCCCAGCTGGCTGCTTAGGCAGTTACATCCTGAATAACACTCTTTGGACAGAGAAAAGTGTGTGGTTTTTTGGTTGTTTTTTTGGTTTGGTGGGTTGGCTGGTTTGTTTGTTTGTTTGTTTTCCTCCTGCTGGATCTACAGTCTGATTTGGTGGTCATGCTCCGAATACATGTCCCGCTGTCATTCTGAGTGATGGTGGTGGTGACTTTTTTACATGTTAGATTTAACAGTTTGAATATTTCCCCTAAAGTTAGGAGACCTGCATCCCCAGTCTACATGAGATTTGAATTTGTCGTTCACGCATCCCAAAGAAATGCTTAGACCACCGTTCCCATTCCAGGTGGGAATGTCACCCTCCCTCTCTGCGTTGTTTTGTGCAAGCAATGTCCACCATATGCAGAGGGAAGCAAGTCTTATGTACAGACTTCAGGAGTACAGAGCGATTGTTTGTTGATGAATACACAGAAAAGACAAATACATATGCAGAATTGTTATTATTAATATACTCACCACTCCAGTGAGGCCCTTGAGTAGTGTTTGCTGGCCAGGCAATCATCAGTCAGGTTAGGAAGTGCCACTGGTGCTCTTTGGAACAGAACAACCGACTGTCACTGTTGCTGAGTTGCTGCCATCCTCTTCTGTATTTTTTACATTTTGTTTTATGCCTCTTCATGTCCATAGTTTTCTTCTTGAAGTCTCCTCCCAGTGACACTCTGTGGTTTTGCTCTTGTTTTCTATTATTTTTTATTTTATTTTATTTTCTCACATCACCTGGCTTTCTCTTAAACATCTTCTCACAGCCTTTTTTTCTCAGTAAAACTGAGTGGTGGGCTCAGTTCTGCTGCACCAATGCAGACATCTGAACCTCTGGGCTGAGTGTTTCAAGAGTTCCTTCTCTCCTCTTTATAAAAAGGGGTCATTCTGTGATAAGCAGGACAGGGACCTCACAAGAGGAAGAGTGACTCTGGCCTCATGATACTACTTATCTCTCCAGGGCAGGAGGATGTGAAGGTTTTATTCCAAAGCCTGAATACATACGTAGTTTAAAGTAACTAAAACACAGGAAAAGTAACTGAAAGAAGGCCTCTTGCTAGTGGTGTTCTCTAGGGGTCAGTACTGGGTCCAGTCCTATTCAACATCTTCATCAATGACCCGAATGGAGGGTACCCTCAGCAAGTTTCCTGATAATACAAAACTTGGAGGAGTGAGACCAGCGGGTCAACAAAACTCAGAGGGAGGGGCTGATACACCAGAAGGCTGTGCTGCAATTGAGCATGACTTGGACTGGATGGAGAGTTGAGTGGAGAGGAATTTCCCTCTATAGGAGATGCATTTTTTCTATCTGGTAATTTGTTGACTCATGTATACCAGTTTGACTAATCATTTCATGGTGGCACAATTTCAGTTATTGTTCTGGAACCCATGTATGCCTAATATGTAACAGTTTCAATTTTACCTCTAGAACAAATTATATTATCAAAGAAAAAAAATACAAGGTTTATCTGACACCATTTTCCTCCAGTAAACCTATATTGCTTTTTAGTATAACATCCTTTTTTACATCACAAGGATCAATTCAACTTTCTTTCAAATAATTTTCTAAAACTTTGTAGACAAAGACTACAGACTTTTCTAAGACTGTTTTCTAAGACTTTTTAAGACTAGCAGAGCTGCAGTTACCAGGAATACTTCTACACATTAAATAAAAGTGGATGCAAGTTGAATGTGGGTAAGCTGTGTGTCACTCCCTTTGGGCGGATTATGTATATCTCATAGCTGTTTGATTCGGCCTTCTTAAACCAATATACTTTAATGAACACTAATAGACTATCATGATGCATTTCCACATCCAATATGATGATTTCCATTCTGTGTTTTCATTTCCTGCTGGAAATTGCTTGCATTCAATCTCACTATTATAAAAAAAAAAAAAAAAGCTTAAAGGACAATACTATGTGGACCACAGCTTTAACTCTGAAGCAATCCCAACTGCACTGCCTGTATCTTTTCATCTAGAAGAATACCATATATCATGTTGCTTCTTTAAATTTCCCTTTCAGAATTTGACTTAGCTCAATCTTTAATTTTTTTCTCATCCTTGCTTTTTCTGTTCTTCAAGATGGAGTTTGCTATGCTCATCAGGCTACTTTTCCTCTCTGACTGGGCTATTTGTGTACTTTTTCTATTATGTTATTGAGTGGGTTAATCATATGAGATCTTGGAAACATGCTGTACAAGTTTGTGAAAATTAAAACTAAATCAATTAAAAATCAATACCAAGGCAAAATTGTCTTAGAGTTTCAGAACTACTAGCTTACATTAGTATTTATACCAGAGATGTCTTACTTTTAAACATATGTTTATTGTTTTTACTAAGAAGCATACTCAAATCTGTACTTAGCAGAAGAAATGACAAATTTAATTAATAAGAAAAACTCTTTCATGACAACATCCATTGCTTCTCGCCTTTTTTTATCTCTGAGATGATTAGAGAAAAAAAGCATGCTTTTCTTCTCAGAGATGTTTTTTTATAATTAACATATGGTTTTTGATAAAGATTCTGTTTTGCAATGTGATTATTTTAGTGAAATCAGAAGGATGTTAAATTTCCAGATATTTATTTCTTAATGCTTTTTTCATTCCTATGTCGGTTTTATGATTTTGTTTTACTGAGAGCAGTGAGGAGGAAAGTAGGAAGGGGTAAAGTTATGATCTAACAATAGCAAAGGAAATACTTGATTAGTATCTAAATGAAACGAAAACATTTGCCTTCTAAAGTAACTTAGAGGTGTTTTATGGAAAGAAGCATATGGTTTCGCCTCTGAGATATATTAAGTACTTCAAGTTTCTTTCAGTTAGAGAAAAGCTCTAGTTTACCAGTTAGCATTTGCCAAGAGTAATGAATTTATCAACATACCACAAAAAATAAGCCTTGACTGGCTAGGAGATGGAATAGTTGACTGAGTATTTTCAAGAGGGACAGAGATCTACTGGAGAGAGTCCAGCGAAGGGCTATGAAGATGACTGGGGCACTGGAACATCTGCCATATGAGGAGAGGCTGAGAGACTTGGGGCCTTTTAGTCTGGAGAAGACTTAGGGGGGATCTAATTAATGTGTGTAAATATATGAGGGCTGTGTGTCAAGAAGAAAAGGGCAGCCTTTTTTCACTTGTACCCTGCAATAGGATGAGGAGCAATGGATACAAGCTGGAGCACAGGAAGTTCCACCTCAACATGAGGAAGAACTTCTTTACTGTCAGGGTTCCAGAGCACTGGAACAGGCTCCCCAGGGAGGCTGTGGAGTCTCCTTCCTTGGAGACTTTTAAGACCCGTCTGGATGCGTTCCTGTGTGACCTGCCCTAGACTAGATGGTCCTGCTCTGGCAGGGGGGTTGGACTCGATGATCTTTGGAAGTCCCTTCCAACACCTAACATTCTGTAATTCTGTGATTCAACTTGAAGTTACTCACCATTGTGGTATGCAAATGTAAAAGCAAAGGAACTGAAATGCCAGAGCTCTTACATGACAACTGAAAAACAGACATTCACAATGAATGTTAGATGTATGCCCTTTTCATGATGACATTTGTTTACAAAACTGATTGAGGAAAACATTGTGACACAGCTACTTTGTTCTGTCTAACAGTATGGGCTTGTAAGGATTGTTGAAAATTCGGAGAGAGAACCATAGGTTTAAAATATTAAGGAACACTAGTGTCACTTGTGATGCTAATAATACTGTCTACTGCCAATAGACAAACCAAAGCATGTGAAGAATTTTGTAAAGAAATAAGATTTATATAGTGAAGACTATTGAAAGAAGATGATATCCATTTCCCAAGTCCTAATAAATTTTGGTTGATAGGGTAACTGAAAAGAGAGCCTTAAGGAAAAGCTTTCATTCAGGGCAGGAGGTTAACTGAGGAAAAGACGAGTCTGAAACTGAGGCATATGACCTCACGGTACAAAATTTGATTTTACAGAGAACCATTCTGACAGAGAATCAGGAGCTAGAGGGCTGGTGACATAAGAAGATTTTTGTAGGCTCTTTTGTGATTGAATATCCACGATTATAAAAACTTAGCTTGGAATTTAAAACAATGGCTTGGGAGAAGTACTTGCCATGCCTATATAGCAACACTAAAGATAAAGTGATAAATAGATGCAGATATAACAAAATCCCAAGAGAACAATGGCAAGATTGATTAAATCACTGCATATGTGAACAATTCCAGGTCATTTCACTACCATCACTTGCATCAGTATGGGAGGGAAGGGACTTCCATCTTTTGACAAGATTTAGTGCATTTTGCCAATTTGCTCATCATCGTCTTCCTATGCTTATGTTAATTGTCATCATTTTCCTTATTAAGAGACTTGTTCTACTACATGTGCAGCAGAAAGCACAGGCCTGGAGCTGAAGAACTTTAGTCCGAGGAAAAGAGACTGAAAAGGGACAGTGAGCAAAGCTAAAAGAAAACAGTAGCTGGGTAACTGTTTTGGTTTTCAAATACTTAGTACTATTACTAAAGTTGCTAAAGTTATTATAGGCAGTTTAAAGAACTGAGTCTGTGAAGGATTTAAATGAGTAAAGTGACCATGAATCAGAGAAGGAGCAAGTGTAAGAGCAGTGAGAGTGAGTAGGCTGCAGCTACTATTTAGCTATTTAGAGGTACTAAATGGGATTTACATAACCAAAGAGAAATAATAGGAGCCAAATGTAGATGGTTAGGAAAGAAACAAACACAGAGAATTTAGAAACTGGATATGGATATATTATAAGGAAATAAATGGAAGTTATGACATAAGCAAATGGTACTGTAAGAAGAATGTGCATTTAATGTATGAGGTAGCATTCTTTCAGAATATATAGCATGTATGTGAAATTCAGCAAACTCTTGAACCATGGATTATTTCATGGTAAAAGCCACTTAATTATGTTATTATGAAATGAAAGTTAGTTAAGGCTAGATTCTGAGAGCTTAGTAACATTTAAGTATTGTCTTATTCTCATACCCCATGCCAACAGAACCTGTATTAGCACAAATAAAAATGGTATTATTTCTGCTTGCATTGTGAAATGAGTTTTTACTAGTCTGTCTGGAAAAGGCAATACCTCCCCCCTTTTTAGTTGATTCACAAGCTTTAGGGGCCTCCAGTAAATGTAATTTAAGAATTGATTTATTATAATTATCAAGTCAAATTTGTGTGGTGGTCTTTATAATCTTTATGAGAAAAGAATCAAGGATGCTATGAAATTGGTTCTCTTTTCTCTAGTCTTTTTTTGCTAAATGTTACCTAACATATTTGGTCACTTACAGACTCCTGATAATACTAGCATCATTATTTTCTGTAGGCCAAATTTGTTTCCTAGTACATTACTTCTGTTTTAACTTTGTAAATGACAATTCACATACTTATGGTTTCCAATTCTGTTTTCTAGGAAAACAAATGTTACTGCCAATAAAAGGGGAAGAAACTATAGTAAAAATTCCAGATAAACCCCTCTAACAGAAATAATTGCAAGAGAACTAAGCTATAGTTTACACATTCTTTAAAAAATAATTTACTTTTATTTGTATTTAATTAATGCTTCCCAGACAAATGACATGTAGTTGGAGTACTTTAAGTCCTATAGAGGAGGATAATCTTCCCTGGAGAATTATATTTTAGTGCTTTTTTCCACAGAAAAAGTAAACCTAAATTATATTTAATAGTCTGATACAGAGCCACATTCAGTTTGGAGTTGCAAAGGGTATAGTAACTCTTAGGGTCTTCATTGCCTTTGGAGACAGCTGCAGTCCAAATCAATAAGAGTTAATATTGACAATATTGCTAAATACTTTTAATAAATAGTTGTTTGTGTTGACTACAAGACACAAAACTTGTGATTTTTTTTTGTCATTTTCTGTAAAATAGAATAAGAAATACAGTAATTGTTAGGTCACCTGAGTGATCATATGTGCTTGCAGTTCTTGTGCCTGAAACAGAATTTGTCAGGTAAAGAAAAATATTTTATACATTAAATAGCCTGTCCTTAATTGCATTTCAACAAAGTTAACCCATGTGAGCTTTTCTTACTAAATTGTTTCACATGCAGTTGTCATTTCATCTGCAATTCTTATAAATTTTATTTCACTTATTAGCCTAATCAGCTATTTTTTCAAAGGGGAAGTATTGTTCTAGTGACTCAATTATTTTAAAGACAATTTAAAAACAAGGGAATTTTAAAGACATTTAAGAATGGAGTTTGGATCTGAAGTATGCAGACAGACTTCACAAATTGGAATTTTGATACATTTTTAATAATTTTAGAAAGTGTTTGGAACCAGCTAATCTCAAATGTCATAATTTCTAAAGATACTAAAAATCATAGTACCCTGGACACATATCCTGTGCATAGAAGCTTTACTAAGCACCAGTGTGCTCAGAACAATCCTGACTGGGATGTGAGAGTTGAGCACATAAGGTTCATCATTAGAGATGAATGGAGAGATTGTTCACCTCTAGTTAACTATCTTGAAAAGGCATTTGTGGTCCTAGCATGACCAAGCCTTATCACTTTGTGTAAAGTGTTAAGTACTGGTGATAGGGAAACCTGGCAGTACATTTGTTGAAGCTGGGCCTCTCTTTACACTGAAAAAAGCAGGTTGAATGGAGTCAGAGAGAGAGCAGGAAGTCTGGTGCTTACACCCCTGTCATCTGGACGTTCTCTGCTGTCAATGGCACAGCTGGAGTTCTAGTTTCTGCTTTTGGTGTTACCTCTTTTATTGCTATATGACTGGTTAATATAAAATGCATGAATGTTTCTGAGTTTGCACACTTCTGCCAGATACCCCCTTCTTCTGCCTAAATGTCAGATCTCCTGGGCAACTGATTATATACCATCATATATTCTGAAATGTTCAAAGGCATATAACTGATCAGGCATCCATACTATCCTAATAGCATACTATCCTAATCAGAAGTATTACAGATACAATTACTAGTGGAAAAATTTTGCTCTTTTTCATGTGCTTCATACTCAGTAGGTCACTAAGTTCTCTAAATCAGAAATACAGCAGCTGAATTGCTGAGTTCCATCATTACAATAAAAGGAGTTAGAAACAAGAATACAAAAATTTGAATGTACAGCATAGACCTCATATCCCTCAGTGAAGCTCATATTGCACTAGTGAAGTAGAGCTTCATTATCTGTTCTAATATTGATAAGATTCTGGGCTTTTTCCTTCAGTACTTTTCTGTTTAAAATTTATTCTTGCTATTCTAAAGAAAGCATACCCCAAACCCCACTTGAAACAGTCTGATTACTCCTCTCTTGTAGTAGCTAGGCAACTGGCAGGATCTTTTGCACTGATATAAGCTTCTATGATTCTGTGATTTGTCCTTTTTTTTTTTCCAATTTTCTGGGAAGAGGAGTAAAAGGAGTCAGTGTGCAGCAGGGATTTAGCAGTAAAGACAGCAGACAAGTGATCTTCCTTTTGGGTTACAGCCATATTAAATTTAGACACATTTATAAGTTTTTACACAAATTCAAAGGGGGAAAGTAACTTCTGAAGAGAAACACAAAGAGCTGTGAGTCCCAGCTATTCCCCTTTTACTCAGATTTACAAAATTAAAGGGACCTATTGATATAGAGGCATTAGAAAATGATAGATGTTGGAAATATATAAGCAAACTTCATGCATAAAGGTCATCAGTACTTTGGAACTATCTAATTGCAATTAGTTTCCACAGTACTTTTGTATTTGTTCAGCGTGGTTTTCTGGAACCTGACATGCTTCATTTCTGTTAGAAAGATGTCATGGATCTCCCTACAAGAGCAGCAAACAAAGAAAACACCTTCACAGCATGCTTAGCATTCAGATTAAAAGTAACCAACTGTATCAGTTTGAAAACGCTGCATGAATTTAGTGTTAAGTTTTCAAATAAATAACTTAATATGGGTTTTTTTTTGTATCACAGGTGCAGGAATGGCTGTGCTTAAACTGCCAGACCCAAAGGGCAATGTCAGGACAGCTTGGGGATATGGGCAAGGTGCCACTTCCAAAAACAGGCCCTTCACAACCAGTATCCAAACCACCTGCTACTCCTCAAAAACAGCCTGTGCCAGCTGTCTCACATTCCCCTCAGAAGACTTCCACACCGCCTACTCCAGCAGCAGCAAAACCTAAAGAAGAACCAGGCGTTCAGAAGGAAGTTCCAAAACTTCAGCAGGGGAGACTGGAAAAAACATTGTCAGCTGATAAAATCCAGCAAGGAACTCAAAAAGAAGATGCAAAACTTAAGCAAGGAAAACTTGTCAAGACACCTTCAGCTGATAAAATCCAACGTGTTTCTCAGAAGGAAGACCCAAGACTCCAGCAAACAAAATTGACAAAGACAGCCTCATCGGATAAAATTTTGCATGGAGTTCAGAAGGAAGATGCAAAATTTCAAGAGGCAAAACTGGCAAAAACAGCCTCAGCTGATAAAATTTTACATGGAGTTCAGAAGGAAGACGTAAAAGTTCAAGAGGCAAAATTGGCAAAAACATCCTCAGCTGATAAAATTTTGCATGGGGTTCAGAAGGAAGACAGAAAACTTCAAGAGGCAAAGTTGGCAAAGATACCCTCAGCTGACAAAATTTTACATGGAATTCAGAAAGAAGACCCAAAACTCCAGCAGGTGAAAATGGCAAAGGCACTATCAGCTGACAAAATCCAACCTGCAGCTCAGAAGGAAGATTCAAAACTTCAGGAGGTCAAATTGTCAAAAGCAGTTTCAGCTGATAAAATCCAACAAGGACTTCAGAAAGAAGATCCAAAACTTCAACATGAGAAAATCATAAAAACTTCATCAGTGGATAAAATCCAACAGGACGCTCAAAAAGAAGAATCAAAACTTCAACAAGGGAAACTGTCAAATGTACTTTCAGCAGATGAAATTCCAGCAACAGGAAGTTCAGAGCAAAAGAAATCCCTAAGCACACTGGAAGAAGATAAAAAACCTGTGCTCCCAGAAAAGATCACACCACATACGGAGGAGAAAAAAGAACAAATTACAGCTGAGACTAAATACCATCTTGCTGAACAGAAAGCAGAAGCTGAAGCACCTTATAAGGGATTGCAAGCTAAGAAGCAAGAGGATGTTAAGAAAGAGGATTTCACCACTGGGGTTTCACAAATGGTTTTGAAAGCTGAAAAAGCTCAGGAAGAAGAAATTCCTGTTCAAACAGCACCTTTGCCGGGAACTGACCGTGTGGAAGCAGTGAAAGAAAAAATAGTAAGTGGCTTTCTTCCTCCCACCCCCCTTCTCCCTTGCTACAATTTAGAAACTAATCCTGACAGACCCTCTCCTTTACGTCTTCCTGTTCTTTATTTTTATTCTCTGTATAGGATGATTCTAAATGCTAGAATCAATTACTTCCGTTGAGTGAAAGTTTCATCAGTTAGTCCTATGCTCTACATGCAATTTTTCAATGTTTTTACATGATATTCAGTCTCAAGCAGGCATTTGAAACTCAGATAAAGTTCCTGTTTAATAATTTTCCCAATATTTCTGATTTATTTACCTGCCTCTGTAGACTGTCCTGACTTTGGAGTTTATCTGATGAGATTGGCGTGTTTTCGTAGTTCTTCATCCCAAAAGGGAATATTCTGTGATAGTAAAGTGTCCAGTGTTTTGCAATACCAAAATAGAGTAAACATTTTGAGGAGTACTTTGTGATGCCTGAACATGGTATCTTAAAGTATGCAACCTTTACATCTTTTTACAATTTCATTTGCTTATCTCATGTACTCAAGTACTTGTAGGTGGGGTTCTTGGTGGGCTCTCAAGTCAGATGAATGGATTAATTTATGATAGCATGTACTAAAAGTCTGCATTTATTAAATGCATTTGCTGGATGGGAAGTCGCCAACAAGCCACTTTATCAGCTGAAGTGAGTTATATACACAACTAATTGAGAAATTAAAAATGGTGGGGGGCTGTATCAGTATCACAAATTAGACGCTGATAGTTATTTTATGAAAGTAGAAGCAGGTTTAGCTTTAACCTTTGCCAAAATTACGTTTCCAAACAATTCCAGTCAAGAAGGTAATTTTTTTGTTGTTGCTTTATCTTTTTTCTTCGTGTGATAACCAAGATAACTGGACAGAAAAATATTCAAAATTCAAAAACCATCTTGTGGAAAATACTACTGTTTTTATAAACCTAGTTTCCTGTCTGAAAGGTATCTTGTATCACATGTTGGTTTTCCTCAAAAGGTATGGTGACCCCTGATTGTACTGAGGGAATCTCTGAATTATGCTCAGAGTAACATAGCCAGAAATTCTCCCTTCTAGAAGAAAGAAGGGGATCTAAGAAAATCCTGTATGAATCTGGTTATCTCATATCAAACACTAAGACACTATTGTAGGACTTTCCCAGAAGAGTAAGCTTAATTTTGTTACAAAATGTCACTTCAGGGCATTTTTTAAAATTCATATCAGAAAACCTGAGAAGTAGACTTAGAATTTTGTTACTGTTGTTAAAAAACTGAGGGGGGGGGAGTGTGTTTCTGTTGAAATATATTTGTAAGGAAAAATTTTCATGACATGCTAGTTTCAGTCCTGTGTGGTCATTTTTATGTTCCATAAGGACATTAGAACATATTGTACTCTGAACAAATCTAAGATACATAGATTGGATTTCTATCTCTGATAGCAACAGATTTTAATTGTAGATTAATTAATGATTTCTAATGTGGTGCACACATATTTCACTCTTATTTCACTCCTACCCACTACCTTCTAACTGAAATCAGGACTTCTGGAGTTCATACCATAAATAAGCATCATCTTTCTTTTGATCTTGCTATCAGAATTTGAAGCACACTTGGCTAAAGTTTGTAAAGCACAAGTTTCATCAATTAAAAAAAACAAACAAACAAACAAAACAAACAACATTTACTTGTAAGTATTAGGACACTGCAATACTAAACAGAATTGAATGAATGAAGAAGGAATAGCTATTTTTACCCAAAAATTCTTTTTCACCTTTTTTTTGCTCCTTGGAAAAAAACTGAAAACAATAAAATAAGAAGCAGCTGAAATTGAACGGAATTGAAAACAAACTGCTGATACTATTTTATATTTAAATCTGTGCAAACGTTAAGAATTAACTCTTGCAGTACACCAATGAGATAAGAAATAAGACTACTCATTTTTCACTGAACCACACACACACAAAAAAAAACAGACAAAGCAGCAACACCCCAACAAGTCCCTAAAGACATGGAGAAGCTAGAGTTCTGATCCAGTGCAATCCGTAGAATGGTCCTTTGAAAATCACAGGTATCAATTGTATTTAGAGATCTGGCATCCTTTGAAACAAAAGTGACTTAAATATTGAAACATTTTAAATATTTGGGTCTCAAACTATGATTTAAAGTATCATAAAGCCTTTCTTTTTCTTCAAACTTTTTTGTCAGTAATATCTTAAACTGTAATTTCTCTTAAAAAAATTAAAGAATAAACTAACCTTGCTTATTATTTGCAGCTTTGTTTATATATAAAACACATGAGATATATTATAGAAGTGCCCTTGTTGCTACCTTCTTATATTTACTGAGGAATGATCATGTAATGGGCTGAGTAACCGGGTAGCAATTAATATATCGTAAATTGACATTATCCTATCATGCCATTAATGACAAAACATCGACCAGGGAGACAGAGGAAGGAGGAGAAGGCTTAGCTGTAAGCAGTTTATCTAGAGACAAATAAAGTGAGACATTTTGATAATATAAAATTCAAATACCAATTAAATGGTTTAGCTAACCAGTTGGGTTTTTTTCACTCTCTGAAACTTTTAGATAATATGATATCATTATTTCTTCTATAAACAGAATGACCTTTTAAAATCCTGAGTTCTTTTCCAAAATGAAATTTCTGTTCTCTGCAACAGAATGTAATCTTGCTAGCTATAAATAATTTTTAAAAGTGATGACTTTTTTTTAAATTGCAATTCTATTTTAATAGAATTCTGACTGAATTTGATAACCAAAGAGACTTTTTAAAGCACTAATTTTTATGTTTTCAAATAAGAATCTTGAAAGTGAGGAACTGTAAGAATAAATAATACTTCTAAAGCAAAAACTTCTAATACAAAATAGTTGTATGAAGTATTGACATTGACACTGTAGAAATGCCACTAGAATAGTACAAATAAATCCTACATCACATTAATTTTAGTATTAAAGTAGAAGAGGTTGCATTTACTGTTTTTACAAAATCTTACCCAGCCTGCAGCTTTTATAAGTCTCCTTGCTCCTGACGCCTCAAGAAGTTCCTCCCATCAATGTCTGTATTAGAGCTAAATTTGTCCAGTATTAAAAACCCACAGTAGGTAAAACTTTCAGAAAAAATGCCTTTCAACTACTCAGAAATTTCCAGAAAATCAACATTTATCAAAGTATTTCCTATTTTACAAGAAAAATCCTTACTGATTAAAACAAGTTTTTTCCTTCTCCAAGGGTTGTTGAATATATATATGATCCTTAGCAGCGTTGTTTCTGAAATATTTTGCTAATCATCTAAAAATGTGATGTTTATAGTATGCTTAGAAGTTTGACAATGATGCTGCCTTTGTATATGTGTTGACCAACCCTGTAGAAAGCAAATTACCTATTATTTAAAGATAGATGTAGCTAATGAAGTTATCATATTTCTCAGGCTGCAGGAAATGGAGGGGGGAAAAAAAAAAAAACAAACAAACCACAAACTACACAAAGATCAAATAATATTTATTGTAAGTTACATGTATATAAGATCTCAGAACATATGCAGGATAATTTTTGCATGTCATAGAGCAGACATACAAAAATGATAGAAAATATATTCATATTGTGGCAGCCTTAAAAAGAAAGTTGGATTTTCTCGTTGTATTTTTTTCTAGTGTTAAGAGAACTCCCTCTTTATTGTAGACCTTTTCTTCTCCCGACTGTACAAATAGCAGTCCTTCTGATATTCAGTTTCCTGTTATGCCTAGCAGAGATGTGGTGGCATACACTGAGGTCTGACACCAGGGCAGGCAATAGCAATATTCGTTGCCATCTCCTCTGGTGTGGTCATTGAGTAGGTACTACACATGGAACTCACCAGTAGTGGCAACATCACAAATTACAGTGACAAAATTACAATGGCAAAGTCACCATATCATGTCATCTCCCTGTGGAGGACAAGATCTGACAGATTAACTTTCACAAGGTGGACACAGTCTGTCCATCAAGTGCTAAGAGACCTGCTGAGCTTGAGCAATGTTTGGATCTTCTAGTAGATCATCTAAATTGATCACAGGATGTTTGGCTGGGTATGTATTTATGAGTATCAATATAATGGAAATAAAAATCGAATGTCAGAGGTGAAATTTTAGTGAGAGGCATGATAGTGATAAGCATATTCTGGATGGAAAAATCCTTTGGTTTTAATGAAATGTGGGATTTTTTTAAACATACCCCAAAAAATTCCCCTTGAACACTTTCTTCTTTAGTTAAGGGAACAAAAATGTAAATATAAGTTTCAAAACCTAAAAGTATTAACTATGCTTTATTGGTGGCTTTTTATGAAGAGTATATATAATTTTGCCACTAAGGGCTGAAGAATATCCAAGAGCACATTTTTCAGAATACGAAGTGTTTAAGTGGTGATGGCTTCCCAAAGTTGTTTTGTGTACTACAGGTTTTTCAATATTTATTCATTAAGTATAAACAGCCTTATCGTTAGAGTTGTGCTTAGAATTAGTTTTTTCATGTAAGATATTTAATTGCAATGGATTTTGCTGTGATACAAGATATTTAGATTTATCATATTAAGTACAATATTGGTGGAAATAGAAGTAGTTCATATTCAAGGTAGTATCTGATTTTGCAAAGCATATAATTATTCCCATGAAATGGAGAATAATTAATAAACAATTAATGAGTAGATTACTGTATTATTAATGTTAGTGTTTTAATGTAGTATTATGTGGACAGTGATATGTCTATAGGCAAGAACAGGTGCTTTAAATGTAAATTAAATATTGAAAAAAATATGAGCAGTTTTTAAAAATACAATACTGAACAACAAATATTTGATTTATCATATTTTGGCATTAAATGTAACTTCGGTGTGAATAAACATTTGAAAACACTTGTGACTGATAGCAACTTAACATGAGTGTAAATGTACCTCTAAATTTTAGCTCACCATTGTCGTGATTTAATATATTTGTTCCTCTTTTTTTTTCTTTTTTAAACTCAGCATATTGCTGAGGAATTTGGTAAATTAAAGCTTTAAATAAATGCTTTGCTGTACTTCAGTATTTATCAACTTTTATAGTCTAAGCAAATTATTTCTATCTACTTGTGTCATTGAGGGCCATAACAAAGA
The DNA here is from genome assembly GCF_000691845.1 of Merops nubicus. Lineage (NCBI taxonomy): Eukaryota > Metazoa > Chordata > Aves > Coraciiformes > Meropidae > Merops > Merops nubicus. Next base: position 47,003 of record NW_008618196.1, read on the forward strand.
TGAAGATCACACTATTAAAATCAGGACATTTTGAGATGCTTGTTCTCAGATTGCTAGTGGAGGTGGGGATGCTTTGTAAGATTTTCAGCTAAGGTGACAGTTAAGATGACCTATTGTTTGGAGAGTGAGCACTGTTGTGAGCAGAATGGTGAGGTGCTTTAAGTACGGATCATTTCACAGTTGAGAGTAGAGGAAACCGGTGTGGAAATAGTTGCTGTAGGGTATTGTTGGTATTTTTGTGATCTAAAGATGGAGATAGAGGTGCTTGGCATTCAGAATGGTGTAGAAGGATGTGGAAGCTAGGGGAATGACTAAGAGGATGAGAATAACAGCATTGGTTATGATGCTCAGTCAGGTGTGTCTGCCTTTTTTGCCTCCATATTTCCTTTGATCAGTAGCTGACCATCACGCTTTCCTCGCTGCAATTACATTTCCCTACCAGCAGCTTACCTCTGCATTACAAATTTACTGAGAAACTTCTCTTTTATGAGGTACTCAGGAAATGTTTGTACGGGGCCTAACTGCAGATATGGGGACATTCCAAATTGCATTAAATCACGCTTCAGTACTCCATGTATTTTATTGCACGTTACAATCTGTAACACTTAACAAAATAGGTCCAAAATTATAGACAATTATAAAAGATTAAATGAGCAAAGAAAGGAGCAGACCCCACAAATGGTGGAGGCTGACATTTGGCAAGCTATACTACTTTGTCTAGAACTATGTAGGCAGCTTTGAAACCTAGATAATTAAAATCTTCATTTAAATTGGCTCCCAAACAATTTGTTCCATGCATATGTGACCAAATGATAGATTATTGTTAGTAAGTGTTCTGAAAACAATTAAATACAGTATTTCTTTTTATGAAAAAAATAGATCATCTTTACAACTAATAAGAGAAGCTTACAGTGTGGACAACAATGCAAAGCATAGTTAGATTCAATCCAAAAATCAAAATTTAGAAACTTTTTGTATAAATAGCTTTGAATAACAAAATCAGTGTTCAGTCTTTTGTGGTTTAATGTAGTTGTTCTTGGCATGATAATTTTTCATCTGAGACAATTCATCATTTAGAAAAAAAAATTCTATGTATTTAATTGGCTGGAGACGTTAAGAATTTGTATATAAATATATACACACACATATGTATTTATTTTTTTAGGAAAAGGAGGATGACAAATCAGACACATCAAGCTCTCATCAACAGAAAAGTCCACAAGGTCTGAGTGACACCGGGTATTCTTCTGATGGCATATCAAGTTCACTCGGTGAAATTCCAAGTCTTCCAAGTCGTATCCCCAGTTTAATATAGGATTTAGTCAAAGAATCTAATAAAAAAGACACTGTTCCACAAGAAAGTCCACCAAGCCCCTCAGATCTAGCTAAATTGGAAAGTACTGTACTGTCTATTTTGGAAGCTCAGGCAAGTACACTGTCTGATGAAAGATCTGCAAAAAGCAAAGAGCTTTATGAAATGTACGGTGAACAGTCAAAGGATCAACATAAAACAAAGCCCTTGCCCGTCACTCCAGAATCTTACAGTTCAGATGAGGAAGACTTAGAAGCTATTCAGTTAGGTGAAGGAACCATAGTGGAAGATGGCAAAGGAAGTGCTTCCTCCCAGGCAGACTACAAGAAAGATGAAGGAGATAACATATCGGTAAGAAGACAACGCTATGATTCTATGGAAGACAGCAGTGAGAGTGAAAACTCACCTGTACCGAGGAGAAAAAGAAGAGCTAGTGTTGGTTCTTCAAGCAGTGATGAGTACAAACGAGATGACAGTCAGGGATCAGGTGATGAGGAAGACTTCATTAGAAAACAGATTATAGAGATGAGTGCTGATGAAGATGCCTCAGGTTCTGAAGATGATGAATTCATTAGAAATCAGCTCAAAGAGATCAGTGTAACTGAAAGCCAAAAGAAAGAAGAAGTGAAAAGCAAAGCCAAAGGAACAGCTGGAAAACACAGAAGAGTGGCACGGAAAAGTAGTGCAGGCTATGATGAGGATGCAGGAAGAAGACATTCATGGCACGATGATGATGATGAGACTTTTGATGAAAGCCCAGAGCCAAAATACAGAGAAACTAAAAGTCAAGACAGTGAAGAACTTGCAGTAACTGGAGGAGGAGGCCTTCGGCGTTTCAAAACAATAGAATTAAACAGTACAATAACAAACAAATATTCTGAAACATCTGAACAACAGAAAAGTAGTTTATATTTTGATGAAGAGCCTGAGCTAGAGATGGAGAGTCTTACAGATTCACCAGAAGATAGGTCTAGAGGAGAAGGGTCTTCAAGTTTACATGCTTCTAGCTTCACACCAGGTACATCTCCTACTTCAGTATCATCACTTGATGAAGACAGCGACAGCAGTCCTAGTCACAAAAAACTGGGAGGGGAGAGCAAACAACAGCGCAAAGCCAGGCATCGGACACATGGTCCTCTTCTTCCAACTATTGAAGATTCTTCAGAAGAAGAAGAACTGCGGGAAGAGGAAGAGCTGTTAAAGGAACAAGAGAAACAGCGTGAATTAGAACAGCAACAAAGAAAAAGTTCTAGCAAAAAATCTAAAAAGGACAAGGATGAACTAAGAGCTCAGAGAAGAAGAGAACGTCCAAAGACTCCACCAAGTAATCTTTCTCCCATTGAAGATGCGTCTCCAACAGAAGAATTACGGCAAGCAGCAGAAATGGAAGAGCTGCACAGATCTTCTTGTTCTGAGTATTCACCTAGTATTGAGTCAGATCCTGATGGATTTGAAATCAGCCCAGAAAAAATAATAGAAGTACAGAAAGTTTACAAATTGCCTACCGCTGTCTCTCTATACTCACCAACAGATGAACAACCAGTTGAACTCCCAAAAGAAGAAAGCAGTCAAAAGACATTGAAAAGCGCCGAAGAGGTGTATGAGGAGATGATGCATAAGACCCACAAGTCTAAGTCTTTTCAAATTACAAGTGAAAAAGATGAAGTTTTTGAAAAAGAACCTTTATATGGTGGAATGCTAATAGAGGATTATATTTATGAATCTTTAGTAGAGGATACTTATAATGGAGCTATTGATACTAATCTTGTAATGAGACCAGATGAGAGCAATGAATATATACAACAGAGAGGAAAAGAGAAGAAAATAATAGCTTCAGAACAGATGTATGAAGAGCCACAGAAAATTACTGATCTACAGAAAGACTACTACAGTGTTGAGACTTTACATTCTATTGTGCCTCAAGAAGATATTGTTTCTAGTTCTTACATTATCCCAGAAAGTCATGAAATAGTTGTGTTAGACAGCACAGTAACTTCCACCACTGAGGAAAAGCAGTTGTTAGATGCAGAAGCTGCTTATGAAGAGCTTATGAAAAGACAGAGAATGCAGCTAACTCCCGGGTCCAGTCCAACACAGCCAACTTCAGGTTTCGATACCACATCGGATACAAAGGTATCTAGTGTTGGAGAAATAGTGGATAGTACATCTTTAACATCAAGCACTACTTCAGCAATCTCAGATGTGTCACCTGTCAGTAGCACAGCACTTTCTATTCCAGATGTTAAAATAACACAGCATTTTACAGCAGAGGAAATTGAAGATGAATACTTAACAGATTATGCCAGAGAAATTCAAGAAATCATTTCTCATGAAACATCAATGTTGGCATACTCTGAGACACTGGAAGGTGCTACATCAGTTTTGCCTTCTGATACAGCTTCCTTAACATCATCTACATCTTCGGTTTGTACCACGGACAGTTCATCACCTGTAGATAGTGCAACCACAGGTTATGTAGATACAGCAGATGCTGTGAGTAAACAAGCAGATTCTGAAAGTGTTGGGATAACACCCCAGGTTCCCTTAACATCTACAAAAGAGTACTCTGAAGTGAGCATGCCTTATGAATCTACTACTGCCAAAGCCACTGAAAAGCCATCTGTAGCACCAGATACGGAGAGTGTGGATCAAACTGCAGTTTGTTTGCCTGAAACAGCACCTTCAGTTGTGGCAACTACAGTTATAAAACCCAAGCAATATGCAGCTGATACCATTACTTTTGATACCTCCAAAGCAGAAAAGGAAGCAGCTAGAAAAATGAAAAGTACAGCAGAGGCTGGCATTGTCAAAATTCATCATGGAGAATCACACACAGAATTGGGTGTTGGTGTGACAAAGATTGATTTGACTAGTGTTACACGTGAGCAACCACCAGTATGTATGGCATCGGTAGTGGTCACAGAGCCTGCCTCAGACACATCTTCTGTACCTACTCCCAGCATGGTCTCAGCTCCTGTGGCAACATCCAAAGTATTCTCGCTTTTTAGAAGCTCTTCTTTGGATTCTCCTGCACAACCTTCTCCACCCCCACCTCCTCCTCCTCCTCCTCCTCCACCACCTCCTCCACCACCGTTACCTCCACCTGTTCTACCCAAGCCAGCCATTTATCCCAAAAAGAAGTCACAGATTAAAACTCCAGCAGCAACAGCTCCTCCAGTGGTACCTTCAGTCACAAGTGTTCCAACACCAGAGCCCACAGCTGTATTAAAGAATCACGTGGTACCTGTCACAAAAACATACACCCCAACACCACCTCCTGTGCCACCCAAACCATCCTCCATTCCAGCAGGGCTTGTTTTCAGTCACAGGCCCGCTGAAGTAACTAAACCTCCAATTGCTCCTAAACCAGCAGTTCCTCCATTCCCAATAGCTGCTCATAAGCCAGCAGAAACACAGCCCAAGCCAATAGGTTTGGCATTGACTTCAAGTATGACTCTGAATTTGGTCTCTGCACCTGAATACAAAATAGCATCTCCCACTTCTCCTTTGTCTCCACACTCTAACAAATCTTCACCAAGGTTGACAAAACCCTCACAGGAAACCTATGTTGTCATCACATTGCCATCAGAGCCTGGAACTCCTACAGAAGCTATAACTACTCAGGCTGTTACCAGCTGGCCTTCAGAAGCACCTTTTAAAGAACAGATTCCCCAGCCTATGCAACCAGTATTTACTCCATCCATGAAAACTACAGAAATTCAAAGCATGGTGGATCAGAGTCTGTATATTTCAGGTGCTTTGCAAGCTGTTCCTGTGACAGCACAAACAACTTTTGAAAAACTACCTAGTTCAAAATCGGATGTAGTAACAACAGCCGTAGCCAAGACCACAGTGTCTGTGGTTAAAGGCCCAGTGCCTGGGTTTGGTTTAGGCAGTGTTGCTATCACTATACCTCCAGAGCCACTGCATATAGTAGATCAACCCAGGTATAGGGAGAATGGAAGATTTCATCCTTTGGGTGATGTCATAGATCTTCGCACTTTAACTAAGATGGATATTGAAGTGAGAGACAGCTGTATGGATCTGTCTGCTGTTTCCATGGACATGAGAAGGCAAATGCCAGCAAGTGACACGTGTGGGCGGCCAGTCAGTACTGTCCAGCCAGCTATAATAAACCTTAGCACTGCTTGTGTGGCCGATCCTTCTCTGTCTGTAGTCACTGAGACAGTGACTGTAGTGACCTGCACGGCCACTGTGAGCTACGCTGCCAGTACAGACAGCCTTGTGGATCTGGGGCATGCGATGACAACGCCGCTTCAGCTGACAACATCAAAACATTTTGAGCCTGCGTACAGAGTAACACGCAGCCAGGCGTTCTCGGCAGGTAGAGATGAAGTGCCAATAAATTTATCCCTGGGTACTTCAACACATGCAGTGACTTGGGCTACTACAAAGCCAGTTACTGTACCACCTGTTGGTGTTACGAATGGTTGGGCTGATCTCTCCACTTCTCAGGAGCCAATGGAAAGTGGAGCTGTTGACCTTAGCACTACAAAATCTCACAGAACAGTAGTGACGATGGATGAAGCTACTTCAGGTATCGTAACAACAGTAATAGAAGATGATGAAAAACCTGTGGATCTCACTGCAGGGAGAAGAGCTGTCTGCTGTGATATGGTTTATAAATTGCCTTTTGGTAGGAGCTGCACAGCGCAGCAGCCACCAACGACACTTCCTGAAGATCGCTTTGGTTACAGAGATGACCATTATCAGTATGATCGTTCAGGGTCATATGGCTACCGAGGAATGGGAGGTATGAAACCATCTATGTCTGACACAAATTTATCAGAAGCTGGACTGTTTGCATACAAAAGCAAGAATAGCTTTGATTATCGGGTTGGGGCAACTGATTCTGCAGTAGATCTTACTTCTGGAAGAGTTACTACAGGTCAGTATGACACAGCAGCAGACCTTTCTTTGAAATATAATTTTGATGTTCCTCACCTCATTTCAGGATGATTTTTTTATTATTTTTCCCCTCTTTCTGTTGTTTTGTTTTCTTTTGGACAGTGTGACAACTTATTCTGGATTACACGTTTTTCATTTCTTCATTTTACATATGTGTTTTGCACAGAGGTGCCTGCATGTGCCTGCATGTTCAGAAATGCTGTTTCCTTCACATCTAAAGTAGATCATTAACCTGAAGATTTGCATGCCGTTTCCCTTTCCCATTTAATTCATCAAGATGGGATGGCTTTCAGAATCCGCAAAGCAGCATTCTTTTGTGGGACTGGACTGTAACTTTGCCCTGTAATTTCAGGTGAGGTTATGGATTACTCAAGCAAGACTACTGGTCCTTATCCAGAGACTCGGCAGGTGATTTCTGGCATCGGGCTCAGTACACCACAGTATTCCCAAGCAAGAATGGTATCATCTCTGGGTTCTCAGTTTGGTGTTGGAAGTGTTTTAAGATCATCCAATGGTGTAGTTTATTCTTCAGTAGCGACTCCAATCCCATCCACATTTGCCATCACTACACAGCCTGGTTCTATTTTCAGTACAAGTGTCAGAGATTTACCGACTCTCCAAACAATTGACTCAGTGCCCTCTTTATCAACTTTGCAACAGAGTCAACCGCTGCCAAGATCGTACAGTTTCTTGACAACAGTGGCAGCTGAAAAAGACAGTGCAATTACTGCCATTGATATGGAGACAGGTTTACCATCTCTTGGTATAGAAACTATTACCACTGAGCCAACAAACTTGATACCTGCTTTGACTACAGCATCTGAAGTTTATACAGATGTAATTGAAGATGATGTTGCTCTTCTCATTGCCCCTGAAGAAGGTAAACAGCAGCAGCTTGATCTGGAACGTGAACTTCTTGAGCTTGAGAAAATTAAGCAGCAGCGCTTTGCAGAAGAGCTAGAATGGGAGCGACAGGAAATTCAAAGATTTAGGGAACAAGAAAAGTTTATGGTGCAAAAAAAGCTGGAGGAGTTGCAATCCATGAAACATCATCTCTTATTTCAGCAAGAGGAAGAAAGACAAGCTCAGTTTATGATGAGACAAGAGACATTAGCCCAGCAGCAGCTGCAGCTTGAACAATTCCAACAACTTCAACAACAGCTCCACCAACAGCTAGAGGAGCAAAAAATTCGTCAAATATATCAGTATGGTTATGACCCTTCAGGAACTGGCTCGCCACAAACTACTACAGATCAAACGCTTTTGGAAGGACAGTATGCAACCACAGAAAATGGCCAGTTTTGGCCTGCTGAAGATGCAACCACTACAGCTTCAGGAGTGCTGGGCATTGAAATTCCACAAAGCCAAACATGGTACACAGTTCAGTCAGATGGCATTACCCAATATATACCTAGGTCTGGTATCCTGGGCTCTGTTTCAGAAATGTCACTTAAGGATATTGATGTTAGAGAGGAGAAGCAATTGAAAAAGAGAAGTTCTATGCCAAAATTACGTGGTCCATATGAAGAGCTTGAGGAGACCCTGGAAGAAGAGCCCCGGTGCTTCAAAAAGATAGTGGACAGTGGAGTGCAAACTGATGATGAAGATGGAGCAGACAGAGGTTACCCAAGCAGGAGACGGAGAAGTAAGAAGAGTGTTGATACGAGTGTCCAGACAGATGATGAAGATCAAGATGAATGGGATCTTTCGAACAGATCCAGAAGGAAGCCTCGTGTAGGG
>NW_008618196.1:55014-68025 GCF_000691845.1 Merops nubicus
CACTGAGGCAGACAAAGCTAAACAATTCTCCAAAGTATCTAGCATTGCAGTTCAGACAGTGGCCGAGATATCAGTCCAAACAGAACCTGTAGGAACAATAAGAACACCTTCAATCAGGGCCCGATTGGATGCTAAGGTTGAAATCATAAAGCACATTTCAGCTCCGGAAAAGACATATAAAGGAGAAAGTTTGGGATGTCAAACGGAGACAGAGTCAGATAATCAAAGTCCCCAGTATCTGTCAGCCTCATCTCCTCAGAAAGACAAAAAACGCCCAACACCACTAGAGATAGGATACTCATCCCACCTTCGTCCAGATTCTACATTGCAGGTAGTCCCTTCCCCTCCCAAATCTCCCAAAGTTCTTTATTCACCCATTTCACCAGTTTCACCAAGCAAAGTTATAGAGTCAGCGTTTGTACCCTATGAAAAACCTGTCACTGATGACATCAGCCCTCAGAAGATGCTGCATGCTGACATTGCCAAGGTTCCTCCATCAAGCCCAAAGGCAGCAAAGATGATGCAACGCTCTATGTCTGATCCTAAGCCCCTGAGTCCCACAGCAGAAGACAGTTCCAGAGCTCAGTTTCAGTACACTGAGGGTTTCATGGTAAGAAATATTTGCTTTTTTGTTGGTTTGGGTTTTTTTTTTTTAATATGCAGTGCTATCAGTACAGCATGAGGGCTGACACACTCTTGCAATACCTGTGTATATAATCATTTTGCACACCTTGCTGAAAAGTCACGAGGAATGTCTGCTGCCTAAAGCAATGTTATTTGCCTCATTACTTTCCCTGGAAATAGAGGAATCCATATTACAATCTTACTAAGATTCAGAAAAAAAGCCACAACAAATTCTTGTTCAGAATTTGTAAAGCACTTTATATTTTACGTCAGTTAAATGCCAATATAGTGATTACTACAAATCCTTTAGGAAATGAAAGACATTTTCTTTCTAATCCTACAACACCCAGCTCTTGTGGTACAGTCTGTACTGTATTTACCTTGAAATTAGTGCTTGTGCCTTCTGAGAGGCAGCTAACACCAGGTTTATGATCACCTTTAGTTAGCTGTCCTTTTTTACCCACGTGAGGTTTCTTGGCCATTTGTGATTCTGTGGATAATCTTATGTCCCAGTGTGTATGTCTTTTATCTCTCTTAGGCCAAAAGGTCTCATATCACAAATCCATTTTATCTTTGATTTGGATAAGGAGGATTATCAGGAAGTTATGCAAGTGTTGAGGGCAATTTCTTATGGGGTCAGAGAAGGCAATTTTGAAAAAGACCAATATTGCCAGGATTAATATTTTTCGTTTTTACAGTATTCCTTTTCCTTGAGTAGTAGAGATTTCTGATTTGAGAATCAGCTCATTATTTATGAATAAGAGCAAGAAGTCTTTGCTAAAAAAATACATTTATAACTTAACATGTGTGTCAGTTGCAGGGTCAGTATCTTATTTGTCAGAGCTCTGGAGGAGTTGCCATTTGAGTTCTTCAGCAATTTTTATCTTTTATGTTCAGTTACCTGTGAATACGTGAGTGATAAGTATAGGCTAGACAGAATAAAGAGGATTTGTTCTCTATATGGAGCTGTCTATACCCTCCAAGGCTCCCACTGTAAGCAGTTTCTGCAGCTTCACATATTTGTGCAGATATTAAATATTTCCCATGCTGTAACTGCTTGGAAAACAGTACTCGAAGTTTGAAAGAAAAACTGTAGTCATGCCATTGGCACTCCATATCAACATCATTCCCCAATGCAGGATTAGCACAGTAGGGAAACTGTAGTGTGAGCACTGAATTTTCATGTAGGGGGCTTGGAACAGCATCTTGAAGAATGATGCTCATGAGTTAGAAATTGCTGGGATCTACTAGGTATTGGAGAGCAGGTATAATATTGTAAAGTAACTGTCAAAGTAATGAAACTATTACTGAGGACAGATTTTTCAGTTCATATTTGATATGAATTTTATACTTTCTATGATGGATGATAAATGCCTTAAACAGGTGATTTTTTTTTTTTTTTAAGGCCTTTGCAGTAGAGTTTGAACAAAGACAGTATTCATTAATGAGACATGGAAACAAAGGGCTTGTACATTGTTTATTTTATACCCGTGTTTATTACCGTTTTGCCTTGAGCTCAAACAGTAATGAGCTACGTTGTTCTTATTAGCACATAGCCATCAAACAGTAACTAGCCCATGTCTCAAATTACTTACAGGCTAAATAAATGAGGTGGATGTTTTTATGGAACATGGGGTGCAAGCAAACAAATGCAAGGAAAGTAAAAATCTTCCACAGATATAAAGTGGGCTGCACTAGCTGTGTCGTGTGGCATATGGTGAGGAAGCTATTGTGTAAACTTGCCATGACCATCGTGGCTGCTTTCAGCTCTGATGTTAAACATTAAGTCTGTTATACCCTCTCTTTCTGTTAGAGTTTTGTCAATTAAGTGTCTGAGGTTCAGTTAGCTTAGACTAGGATCAGGTACATGAAATTTCAAGGACTAGAAGAGATATGTAACCACAATAAGAAGATATTTAGAGTGACATTTACAGAAAGTGAACTACTGACTTCATTAACCTCTGGAAATAAGGGTATGAATTGCTGTAGTAGTTGCTGTATCAGTCAGTGTCAGTTCTCAATTATTCAGTCCCTTTATGTTGTGAAGGAGGGGTGTGTCATGTAAGATCTAAATGATCTCCTGGTTTCCACGAGACTTAGAGTATTCCCTGCAGCACATCTATGTTTATACCAGCTGAGAACCTAGTTTTAAGACTAGTAATATCTTTGAAGGACAGGAAAGAGTTAACAGAGATTTTGTCTTTTGTACCTTTTGTCACATTCAAAAGTTCTTCGTGAAAGTCAGTGTACACAAATGTCACTGCTGACAAAGTGTAAAACTTGTTGACATTTTTGCAGCTGTAGAACCATGCTGCAATAGCAACGTATCTTTGTTATACTTGAGTTTAAATAGAGGATTACTTTTGGATTATATTTCTAAGTGTGAAAGTAAGATGTTTCTGAGACTTTAAAATATTTTTTGGTGGTGGGACTTTTTTTCATTCTTTGTTTTTACAGTGCCCAAAACAGTTAAAGACTTTGTTGATTTTTTTTGTGCACCCCTTTTGTGCCTCCTGACTGGAGAGGTTCTAATTTCCTAATGTTAAAGAGTGAGAGGTAGAAGGGATCAGTTATGTCATTCAAAACAATGAAGTTCAGTGAAGAAAAACTTGTGAAACAGCTCACTCTGGAAAAGAGAATTTACTAGAGCTGAACATAAAAGAATAAAATGGAGAAGAATAATTGTTCTTTCACTATCTTAAAGAAATGGAGTGTGTCTATTAATACTTATAGCATGGATGAATGTCCCATCACTTTTTTAATAGTACTTGTTTCAGGGTTATGTCTTTATCTGCATTCATAAACATTGCAGGTGAAAAAGGTCTTCATATGTTCCTGTATATATTTCAGAGGCTTCTTTTTATGACAGTTTAACAAAAGAGTTGATCTTTATGCTATCAGGGGGCCTAAAAGGGTAAGAATAAAATTGGTGTATTTTTAAGGATTACAGTGAAATGATGCCATGTCCTTCAGGCAGTGCACTTTCATCATTCATGTGCTACTTCTATTGAAAAATATATTTCTTACAGTATTTCAGGAAAAAATTATGGAAACTATGACTAACATTACTATCTCTGTTTTAGAACAGCTGCTTGAAATATTTTATTTTTTCATGCCCTTGTATAGGAAGTTATTACAATGTTTTATCTAATCTAGTATAAGTGAAAGTGAAAAATAACATGGCAGCTAATCGCATAACAAATAACAATAAGTATCAATAACAACAAGTAACAATAAGTACTATATAACAATGTATATAGTTATATATAGCTATAGATGTAACATAATAACAGTAAGTAACAATAAGTACAAGATAATATTGCTTTCAGTGTTATCGTGTTTAATTTTCAGAAGTTATATGTTTCTATTACATTGTCATTTATTGTCAATCATAGTCATTGCTTCTATATGAACACTGGAATGAATATAAATAGTGGCTTCCTATAAATGCAAAGGAAAAGTATTGTTTTCTGTTATGATTCCTTTGGTAGTTCTTATCTGCTGTAAATTTCTGTGATATATATTGGTAATCAAGTGTAGCTGTGTGAAGGAAAAATCGTAAGCTATAGGTTGTCAGCACCAAAAAAGCCACCTATCTGGAACTGATGCTTTGAAAGATACCTAATTTTCCTGGGTTTTGAGCTTTGTACCACTTGAGCTCCCAGTGGCAACGAGGTCCCCAGCACTGGCTTTGCTAGACTGTCTTGCAGTCAAGCATGGTAGGATTCCACAGAGTGCAAAGTCATTGCAGTGGTTTCCATGAGGGCACCAGGAAGCGCTGCTAGAGTTTGGAAGTGGAGATTGAAATTTGTCCATTCAGCAGCAATAAAAAAATTGAGTACATGTCTAGTTGAATAAAGAAACAGCTTTACATCAGTGCATCACAGAATCAAACCCCATGCCAGTCACGGTCTACTTTGGCACTTGTACAGATTGCATATGTGTAGTAGTCAAAGATGGAAGTTGTCTTCTTTTTGCCTTTGGATGCAGAATGCCTGCTCAACTAAACAAGCAAATTGCAAAAGATCTTGGACGTGAACTGTCACATACATATAACATCTACAGCTAAGCAGTGCATAAAGGCTCTGCAGAAGTGTTTACATTAGTGAAACGAATGCAAAGACACATCTGTCAACAGCCTGTCAGCTTCAGGGTAGAAATTGTACATTGAAGCTTCAACACATTGAACAAATTCTATCAATCTGTTTTATTAAGAGAATTAACGGAGACTTTTCTCATCTGTTTCATCTAAGTTGCTGCAATTGTAAGGCAAATATAATCAAAACCTGTATGGTATAGTAAACAGATAATGAGTTCAAGTAAAATGCCAAAAGATTGTTTGTTTGTTTATTTAGGTAAGAGTTGCAGGACTTCATCTGTTGCTATAGTAAGAGCAGAAGTGATTTTATACTGATTTTAAAAGTGTAAAGTTCCTTAAATGACATAACTTTAAAGGTAATGGAAACAAAGTGCATTAATCTGTGTTTTACCTTCTATGGTATTCCAAAGTTTTCAGTTTTAAAGGTGAAGGTTAGGACTTCAGTGATTTGATCTGTCCTTTGCTGTGTCAGATGTGCTGTAGATCTGGACTATAAAAGGGGAAACAAGGTGGTTGCTTCCAGTAGAATTAAAACCTTTCATGTATCATATCCATGACATTTTGCTTGTTTATTCAGGATTAAGCTGATAACCAGACTTGCACGACCGTGAGGAATGTTCTGCTTGAGTAATGAGTAGAGATAAAGAGCAGGGATAATCACCTGGTTTTTGGTTATTTCTGTCTCTACCTTCCTTTGAAGCAGGGACTAGGTTCTTAGTGTCATGCCAGAATTTCAGATAACAGATTTCTGCTGTTGTTGAAGCACAGGACATTCAGGTTTCCCTTGGTTTCTCATTATCTGGTCCTAAATCCAGCTAAAAGGGGTTAGTACTGTGCTACAACTCTTACTGTAAAATATTCAGAAGTGTTTTGTGGTCTGAGAAACAGGTCATCTAATGTTTGTAACTGCAAAAGGCTAAATTCACTTTAATTTCCCATTTTAGTCCCATGAACTGGTCCAGAAAAAAAGGAAGAACATTTTGTTTTCTGTAGAAATTATATTTCAATGTATAGGAGCCATTACCTCTTGCAGAAACAGCTGCTATTTGGGTTTAAGTACATATGGGTGTTGGGTGAGGAACCATCTTTGGTAATAGGATGTTAGAGTAACCTAGATTTAAAATGCAAGGATTTTTTTTTCCATTTGCTTCTAAGTGGTGTCTGTGGGCTGTAGTTTAATGAAACTCTTCTTCAGGCACTGGTGACAACTGGTTCTTCATTTTGGCCATGCATACACCAGTCTTAAAGAACAGCCTGGGAGCAGCCTGATCTGCATGTTCCATATGATTGGCATGCAGTTTGTGAGCTGCATACCTGGGTCTGCCTGACCTGAGCACACTTAGCAACAGGCTCAGTCGCCAGGTCTGATGAGGCTCACAGGTTCCTGCATCCCTGAAGAGTCCCCAGCCATATGAGGCTGGTTCACTGCTTATAGGCAGGAGGACTTATTTTGAGATTGAATTCAAACCAGCAATCCAGAGAAGGTGCTGATGCACCCACTGAGTTCCTTCATGCTCAAATATCAAGCCACACTCTTCTTTGTGTGTTTCAAACAAGTTATCTGGAAACTGAGTTGCTAACAGGATATCACTCGTATCTAGAAACAATTCTAGACAGTCATCCCTGTGTAAATAATGAAATAGGATTTACTTATCTTCTCCTGTAACTATGTGGATTTAGCTAGATTTAAGGTTACTTTTTCCACTAATGGTCTGAATTATTTACAATTTGGATTCCTGTTAACAATTCAAGCTACTGCTTTCTGTGCTGTATTTGAAATTGTCTGGAATAACATTTATGTGACTCAAATGAGGCATCTTTTTTCAATCTGTCAGATCTTCAAAACAGAAAGATTATGCCACATTTGGTCAACATGTCATATAAACATTATTTTCTAAAACACATTTCACTGGGTCAGTCTGTCTTGTCTGATACTTTTAAATTAACTGATCTCACACCTTCTCTATTCTACCAAGGGATATTCATACATAATAGAAGACTATTATGGCATTCAGTCTTTTGCTTTCAAAAGAACCTTCACAGTCTTTTATAAAGGATGAGATTTATGACAGAGTTGACAAAAAAACCCCTGAGTTTTCTGTCACTTGGGCCTTTTCTCACCTGCTGCCAGCTTATCCATCTTCCTCTTAAGCCAGCTCTCATATACACATTAAAAAAAAAAAAAAAAGCTTCTGACCACAAATCCCATCATTCACTCTTTTATCTTCCATAAAAGACAAAGAATGAAGGTACATAGTATCTTTCCACTCATTTCCAGCTGACTTGTTTATCTTGGTTATCCATTTTAGGAATATATTGCGTTTCGGGTGTGGAGAGAGGCCAATATCATGTTCACTGCTTTAAAGTAATAAATACAACGTATAAATGTATACAGCAGAACCAAGCAGGCATGGAAGAATGACAGAGGGACACATACCAACCAGAAAGTTTTTGCCTACTTCATCTCTGTTTTGACAGACTTTCATCTCTTATTAAGCTATGGATTACTATAATTTGTCTGAATAGTAAGAAGGTACAATTTCTACTAGTGTAATTACCCAGCTGAACTCAAAAGATAATTTCTTTCACATGCTACACTGATAAGTTTGACTTCCTGCATTTTATTCCATCCACTGTTTTATGAGCATCTATGACTGACACACAGAAGAATCATATTGTACTGAGTAAATGAATGTATATTCTCCAAAAGGAGAAGACGAGTATTTATAAAACCTTTATAGAAATTGATACAGAACCTGAAGTTTCTCTTTTTGTATTCCTCCTCTACCCCTGTATGAGGGGTACTTCCCTACAGAGGAAGCCTGCTTTTGGCTCTCCAGAACTTCTTGCATTTTGTACAGAATGAATTCAGGCCTCAGTTCAGTTTCTGTTCACATTCTCTATCTGTGCATCTCTCCTCTAATCTTTCTAAACTCCACTTCTGTTTCCCAGCCAGTCTCTATCTGACACCTCTCATCCAGGCTAAGTGGCTCCTATCAAAATACAGCTTTTATTATCTCACCTTACTCACTTTCCAAGCTGTTCCCTAATGTGAAATCCATCTCAAGCATCGAGTATGCTGGTGCTCTTACACTGCCTCCCAAGCCTTTTCCCTGGAGTAGGATCTTAAGTGCCAAACAGGATAAATGGCCTAGCCATTCACTAAAAGTAAAGGCTATGTTTGACATTAATAACTACTATGGAGGAAGGCCTGAAGGAGGATTAAATGCTGGAGATTTCCTCAGTGTGTATGAGATGAGAAATGTAATAGTCTTGATTTCTCTGAATCTGGATAACAGCTTGATATAGGCAGTCAGCAGTTGCCAAAGGTGAAAAGATAGTCCAGAAGGGGAATGGATGGGGTGAATCCGAATGGCAGTTACCCACCAAAATTTAAGCCTAACACAGGGAAGATTCATTTGAGACTAAGTTTTCATTTTTAACTGCTGTGTAGCATTAACAAAACACAGTGACCTAAGCCTCAGGAAATCATAAGGTAGCTTGGAAGTAATATTTACTTCATAAGCTCGTGGAGCACATTTTCTCTAACAACTTCCATAGCTGTGGTTTTGCTGTATGTGTATGATGTAAGCGGGTAAAAGTGAAGTAAAGTTACGCTTCTTATTTCAGTTAAAGTTGGAACCAATGACTGTCTTTTTCAGAAATTTTACTGTGTTAATCACTTACATGATATTGATACTCCTTTTATGATTCCTAAGTTACAATGCACAGCAGAAATATCATGGCCTTCTAGAAAGTATGGAAAGGAACTGATGAGTTTGTCCTTTGCTCATCTGATCAGTGATGTAGTAGTATAGAGAGTTTTATAGTAATGCCTCTAGAAATTTCTTTAGGCAGTAAAAGTCATACTTTTGACAGCAATAGTGTAGGCTGCTCTGAGTCCTTATGTTCTCACAGCCTGTTTGAACATTGCTTCTCTGAGAGAACCATAACCCAGGCAGAGGAACCCATTTTTATCTCTTTTCACTATTTCTTCATCATTTGGCTCAAGAGCTCACCAAAGAGAAGAAAAAAGTTTTGACAATGTTATAAAATCACATTTATGCTTTCTATATATGTGTGTATATATATATATATATATAAAATATATGTTGAAAAGCAAATGGCTTTTCTGGAGGGTATTTTGCAAACATGGCTAACAGTATTTTTCACCTTAGTGACACTACAGTTATGGAACATTTTTGCTTACATTGAAGCCTTTATTTAATAAAAATAAATACTGCAATCCCTACTCTTTCACACCTTCCACAGTATCTTGGCAGTAAATTCATCAGAATGTTGATGCCTGTATTATGTTTTGCCAACATTAACTAGCTAAACTCCTCAGCCATTACAGTGACTGAGAAAAGGATCACCAACAAAAAAACTGTGAAGCTTATGTAGAGGTTGTGTAGTCCCACCTCCACCTCAAAGCTGGGCTAATGTCTATGTTAGATCTGATGATTAGGGGGCTTGTCCAGTTGACTTTTGAAAATCTCCAAGAATGAAGGTTTTAGTATATCTCTGGGTATCCTGTTCTTGGACCTCAGTGCACTCATGGTGAGGAATACTTCATTTCTTGTGCAACTTGTGCCTTTTTTCCATCACTCTGCACCTCACAGGAGAGTCTGTCTTTTCCATAGCACCCCATTTGACTGCTGAAGACATCAGTTAGCTCATAGCATTTAGCAATTAGATAATAAAGCTCAAATCCCTTAGTCTCTCTTCAGAGAATCATGTAATCATAGAATCATTTAGGTTGGAAAAGACCTTTAAGGTTGTTGAGTCCAACCATTAGCCCAGCACTGCCAGGTCACTGCTAACCCCAAGCATCACATCTGCACATCTTTTAAATACCTCCAGGGACAGTGACTCAACCACTTTCCTGGACAGCCTGTTCCAATGCTTAACAACCCTTTTGGTGAAGAAATTTTTTGTAATGTCCAATGTAGGCCTCCCCTGGAACAACTTGAGGCCATTGCCTCTTGTCCTATCTGTCAATTGAGAGAAAAGACCAATGCTGTCTTGCTACAGCCTCTTTTCAGGGAGCTATAGAGAGTGAGCAAATCTCCAGTTGGCCTCCTTTCCTCCAGGCTAAACAACCCTAACTCCCTCAGCCAATCCTCACAGGACTTTTTCTCTAGACACTTCACCATCTTTGTTGCCTTTCTTTGGACACACTCCAGCGCCTCAATGTCCTTCTTACAGTGAGGGGCCCAAAACTGAATGCAGTACTTGAGGTGTGGCCTCGCCAGTGCTGAATATAGGGGGATGATCACTTCCCTAATCCTCCTGGCCACACTATTCCTGATACAAGCCAGGATCGTGTTGGCTGCCTTGGCCAGCTGGGCACACTGCTGGCTCATATTTGTCCAGCTGTCCATCAGTACCTCCAGGTCTTTTCCGCTGGGCAGTTTTCGCTCTTCCCCAGGCCTGTAGCATTGCCTGGGGTTGTTGTGACCCAAGTGCAGGACCTGGCACTTGACCTTGTTGAACCTTTCCTGTTGGCTTCAGCCCATTGATCCAGCCTGTCCAGATCCCACTAGAGCGCCTTTCTACCCTTAAGCAGATCAACACATCTGCCTAACTTGATGTCATCCACAAACTTACTGAGGGTGCCCTCGATCCCCTCATCCAGATCATTGATAAAGATATTAAACACAACTGGCCCCCATCCTGAGCCCTGCAGAACACCACTTGTGACCAGCCACAAACTGGATTTAACTCCATTCACCGCTACTCTTTGGGCCCAGCCATCCACCAGTTTTTTTACCCAATGAAAAGTACACTCTTCCAAGCTATAAGCAGCCAGTTTCTCCAGGAGAATGCTGTGAGAAATGGTGTCAAAGGTTTCACTAAAGTCTAGGTTAACAAAATCCCTAGCCTTTCCCTCCTGCACTAGGTGGATCACCTTGTCATAGGAGATCAGATTAGTAAAGCAGGATGTGCTTTTCATAAACCTGTGCTGACTGGGCCTGATGACCTGATAGTCCTGCTGTGTGATGGCACTAAGCTGATCTGCTCTATAACCTTCTCCAGGTCAGATTGCCAGGCCTGTAGTTCCTTAGCTTCTCCCTCTGGCCCTTCTTGTAGATGGGAGTGACATTTGCTAACTTCCATTCAACTAGGACTTCCCTGATCAGCCAAGACTGCTGCTAAATGATTGAAAGTGGCTTTGTGGACAATTCTTTCAGCTCCCTCGGTACCCTTTACTGTGTCCCATCCGGCCCCATAGACTTGTGTGTCTTGAAATGCTGTAGGAGGTCACTGTTTCCCCCCTGGATTACAAGGGCTTTATTCTTCTCCCCATCCCTGCCATCCAGTTCAGGGTGCTGTGTACCTGCAGAACAACCAGTCTTGCTATTAAAACCTAAGGCAAAGAAGCCCTTAGTACCTCAGCCTTTTCCCCATCGCAGAACAGTCAAGCCCTGACCGTGTTACTGGGCCTGCATTGGACTCTCTAGCCAATAGTCTTAATGCTTTCAACATATATAAAACAGGTTGGGAAGATTATAGGAACCTCTCCTAAATCCTGCTCTTCCAGTTTAGTGGTGTTGCTCTCATAGCTCAAGTGCAGTGACACTCAAACCGCTGTACTGCTTCCCTTGGAAACAAATTATGTTGCCTTCCTATGCAGCTCTATAAAGAAATACACAGTAAAGTTCAGAAAACACTATCCTATGCCCCCCATCTCAAATCCAGTAATTAGGTTAATTTGAGAAATTGCTGAATTATTTTTTTTCCACTAAAACCTCCTCATTTTTTGTCTATTTTTTTTTTTTTGATACACTAAAGTTTTGAGAAATTATCCTCCCATAATAGAAAGTAGTGTCTGCTTATAGGCATGTAATGCATAACTGATATGTAATTTCTGAGATACTAGCACCTTATAGAGATGCTAGTACCGTTATGGAGAGAAAATCTACTATAAATGTATTCTGGATTCTTAACTGATAGATTAGGAAATGCCTCTTTCATCTCCATGTTATGCCAAACCAGGCTTGAAAATTAAGATCCCTCAGATCCAGTGACAGTATTCTGTAAAACATGTCTATGAGGGATTTTCTTTAAGAACATGACATAAATTTATTTCCATGTTTCATACAAAATAATAAGCTACAACTGAAGCATAAGTGGTGGACCACTGCCAAAACACTTCTAAGTTACAGCATCATCCCAAATTCAAGTTGGCACTCATTAATGCCTTAATATTTTGGGTTTTCTTTGAATGTGATTTTTAGAATAAATGTTAGAATCTTTTCCTCTATTTTGGAACAATTAATTTTGTAAAAAAATAATTTTAAGCAAATGTCTGTATTAAAGTAGCTCTAGAATTACATGCAGAACAGTGACTCTGAAACTAGAATTATTTAGACTCCCATTTCTACTTTGTTTTACAAATTCTTCAAAGATTCTTGAGGTGTATGACCCTTAGCCTTGAAGAAATACTTATGTTTTCCATTATTACTCATTATTGAATACTTATAGTATGTTTAAGCAAATAATTTCATATGTAGATGAAGATTTGTCTTCCAAATTCTGTTGAAATAGGAAAGTTTGTTTGCAGTCACAAATACGATATCTGAGCAATAAATTGTTAAGGTATAACTGAAGAAAAAAACTCTTCAGAGTCTTCTTTTAAGTCTTACAAACAGCTCAAGGTTTGCCTTGTGGAGGGGACCCTTGTGCAAATGGCTTCCTCCTGACTTGGTCCTGAGTTCTAATTGTTCTAAAACTTGAAAAAAACCCATTGTTTTTCTTATGTTACTTTGAACTAAGATATATTGAATATGGATTCAATTTTCCAATTCTTGCAACTTCTTGCATATCTTGTCAACTTGCATTTCTTGAAATTATTATATTACAGCATTGTGGTTATATTTCATGAACATATAATTTGTGAAGTGTTATAAGAAGGAATCAATACTGTGGCAAAAAAACCAGTGTAGATTAAAAATATTTACTATGGTCAAAGTCATTTCATGTTTTCCAGAAAGAGAGCAGAGCAGATAAAGAAAAATGTTCCGTCATTAGTTCAGCACTTAGCGTTTCTGTGTAAACTGATGTTCAAACAACACTTGAAGGAGTTGCACACTAATACACAGAGCTCATAGATAATGCATGCTGAGGTAAATCCCATCAATGATTCGTCAGCCAAGATTACCTATGTCAACATTCAGCCAGCCTGCCTCCTGACTGCTGTTTGTACAGCAATATGCTAGAATGATAGTAGTGCCTTCAGATGCCAGAAGAGAGATCTGAGAATTAAAACAATTCATTTTTCCTGC
>NW_008618196.1:68056-101118 GCF_000691845.1 Merops nubicus
CTGGTTCTGTAGGTAATTATAAGTGCTGTAATACATATAGAAAGGTGATTTACTTTTGTTTATGGACTTATCAAAGATCTATTGACATAAATACTGTTATGAAAATGAAGGTAAAACTATTTAGGTTCCTGCCTTGATGACTCAGAAATTAAAACCCAGCAATCTTCACCATAGGAGATGACTTGATGATCTCTATCCTGGTCTGTCCAAGGTTCTAAAATCAGTGCATGACTGATGCTAAACAATAATTTTGCTCAGAGACAGATAAATTAATGGCTAATAAGCCTGAAGACCAAAGCATTAACTTTGATGCAGAGTCAGTATTTCATCTAAGTGATGTTGCTTTGGTTGCCCTAAATAAATACCAAAAGTATTCATAAGTTGTATAGTATTAAAAATAATTGTATTAAGTTTGTAGTTTAGATCTAGGTGCTCTTAAAAGCTAATAATCTTAGGACTTGCACAAAACCAGATCTGTCTCGAAATGGGAAAAATGGAAACAAAAATTCTGACACTGATAGATTTTATGTAGGTGATGACCCAAACTGTTCTGCATCAAACAGGTAGTGTTTCAGGTGCCATTCTTCAGTTGTACAGTACTGTTAAACACACCACTATAGCCTGTTGCTGAATGGTGACTTGCAGAAATCAACTGCTTAAAGTCTGTGCTCCTTGTCTTTCCATCCTTTGACCTGTTGTATTCAAAAAAACCAAGTCCTCTTCCCAGGGCAGTTCTTGCCTTGGGGATATTGGAGTGCATCAACATCTGAATTTTCTAAATCTAGCTAAAGTTCTTTCTTAATCACACTGAGCAGTGTTAGCATTGTGCAATGAAGGTTTAGAAGAACCTTTTTCATCTTCCGACATTTTTTCCTGTTTTCCAACTAAATATTAACTAATAAGTGTTGTCTTGTTTATCCTGATGTTGAAGTCTTCACTGTTCTTATTTTGTGCAATACTGTTTTCTTAAACCTTTGTTGTGTTGAAGATATGAATTACAACATTTTCTTCTGACATCGTCACCAGCTAAAAAACATTAGTCACTTCTGCCTTTCTCAGTCTTTAGGGAACACATCTTTGACAAATCACACTTGCACCTAACAGTTCTGCTTTCAAACTATAAATAATGCCATTTCTTGTATGTCAGAAGGTGTAACCATAAACGGTGCCTTAGACTGCTATAGGCCACAGTGAACATCAGACTATTTGAAGCTTCAAAGCAATAATTTAACTTTCCATTAATATATCTGGACCCTGACGACACTGAATGACATGACTGTGGGCATGTCATTGTCCATTTGTTTGTGGACAACAGGTTGACCATGAGACAGAAATGTGCCCTTGTTGTTGCCAAGAGGGCCTATGGTATCCTGGGGAGCATTAAGAAGAGTGTGGACAGCAGGTCAGGTGAGGTTCTCGTCCCTCTCTGCTCTGCCCTGGTAAGGCTGTATCTGGTGTATTGTGTCCAGTTCTGGGATTTTCCATGCAAGAGTGACAAGGAACTACTGGAGAGAGTCCAATAGAGGGCTACAAAGCTGATTAGGGTACTGAAGCGTCTCTCCTAAGGAAAGACCTAGGGCAGCTTAGCTGGAGAAGAGAAAACTGAGAGGGGATCTTACCAATGCTTATCAATATCCAAAGGGCAGGTGTCAAAGAGTAGGGGGGCCAGACTCTTTTCAGTGATGGTGCCCAGTGGTGGGACAAGGGGCAATGGGCACAAAGTGGAACACAGGAAGTTCCATCTGAACATGAGGAAAATGATACAAATGTGGGATTAGAAACTGCCAGTTGCACATCTTTCATATTCTGGTTTTTTTCTACTGTCTTTATTTTTAACTTCATTAGTGTTTAAAAGTAAGCTTGCCAAATTTCTATCTTCCTGTCCTGTCACAGTAGGTAAAAATGGGAAAAGGAAGGTCATGATTCTAAAATAACATAATTGCTATTAAAATATTAGGAAGAAAAATCATTAAAGGTTACTGCTTTCTTCTTCCCCAACACTACACAGTTGGATTAAATATCACATTGCCTGCAAGGCTGTCATCTGATTGAATTTATCTAGAAGTGGAATACTTCCTCCTCTGAAAGTGAATCTAGATATCAGTGTTAGTCATATAGACCATACTTAATAATTGCTAAAACAATCAAGTATGAATTTCATATCCATTTATACTTAAAAAGGAAAGACAGAGGTTGTTCTAAAAATGAGGACTTTCTCAGAGTTTTATTCACAGTTAAGCTAATCAAGACCAAGTTGAGTGCCTTGACTGGATTTCTTTGGTGAAGAGCTAGAGCTGGAGTCCAGTCTGATTTTAAATAATCTCAAATTGTATTTGTCACTTATTTTTTCTCAGCTCCCTGTATTAAATCTGGTGTAATGTCAACAGACTGTAGAATACATATACAAGAAAAAAAAATATTAAATTTTGAAAAAAATTGTTTCATACCATTTAAAATACTTTTTTTTTCTTTGAAAAAGGTTATAAATTTAAGCAGATAACATAGAGAAAGCTGTTTTTCTTCCATGAGACATTCTGGTTTGTATCAAAATAGCAAATTGCTGTACATATTTATTCAAATATTAATGCCTTCTTTGAAAAATTGGCTTTTTGAAGGTTTGGGGTGGGAGGAGAGGTTAATTTAGTTTTCTTTAACTTGTGCTACTTGGAAATGGGTTTATATCAAACTGGAAATGCCATTCTTATATGAGAATTAGAATAGGAATATGTGATTTTGTGTGGTCTGGCTAGTATGCTTTCTTAGTGTTGAGAAAGTGTAATGGAAAATCTGGACATACTGTGAGTGGTTTTCACACTTTGTAAGTTTAGCCATCTGTGGCAGACGATCTATTCTGTGTGTTTGTTGTCAGGTTCAGTTACTTTCCTTTAAAAAGGGAGAAGACTGGGTTGGCTGGAAGCTTCAGGAATTTGCCTTTCTGAGGTAGAGGAGATTATGCAGAATTTGCTGTAGCTCAGAAAGCTGGTGAGTTGTTGGAATAGGGTGAAGCCTGGAAGCCAGGCATCACTGACCAAAAAGAGTGTCACAAAGCTGCTTTTGTTTCTATTCTGCCTTTAGTTTTATTCTATTCTAATAGTGTGTAGTGCTGGGATTTTAACAACTGTGTAACGACCATTGGTGCTTACAGAACTTGAAAAGCCTTACCGAGCTATACATGATACCAAAGCAGTGAGATGTATGGTTTTCTACAATAGAATGTGTTGCACTGGAAAATTTTAAGGCACTTTTGGAAAGAGGGTGAAGGAAATTTGATGCAGGCTGTTCGAGGCTGTTCCGCAAGGTGCAGAATGGGTGAAGTCAGGACTGAGCAGAAAAGACAAAGAGAAGGCTTAGCTGTAGTGCTTATAGAAAGGCCTAAATGAAGTAGTTAAGCACTTGCTGAGTTTGTCTAATCTGTGTCTTACAGCAGGAGTTACGTGGCCATTGTTCCTCAGCATGAAGCACATTTTAGAGAAAGTGATTAGTAGGGCTCTGCTCACTCTGCCACCATTAATCTTAGACCAGAGAAGCAAAGTATCATGAGCACAGAATATAATAAATACTGCCTAAGCAATCAAACTGAGCCAGGCCCCGAGCCTTTGATTGCTGAGGAGACGTGTCACTTCTGAAGAACTGCAGAGGTACCAAGATTCCTGCATTGAGAAAAGGATTAAAAGTCTGCCACAAAACAGGTCCCTCAGGAGGAGCCAAAATGAGGAATTCAAACTGCTGCTCTGGGACTGAATTCCTCTGTCTTGAGACCTTTACAGGTGACGTCTGTGTTACATGCAGCTGTTTCTACAGTCAGTGAGAGAAGCAGGTGTGATTATGGAGTAAGCTGAAGAAAAATTGTGGTTTCTTTCAGTTCAGTAGTCTGGAGGACTAGCTCAGATTAACTCCATACATTATGTCTGAGCTTGGGCAGATGAATCCTCACTCTTGCGAATAAACAAGGGCTGTGGCACAGCATGGGGAGTCTCGTCATCTACCGTGCTTTGGAGGAAGTCAGTAGTGATGGAGAGGCAGAAAACGCCAAGATTTTCTCACACCTTTTCTGTTTGTTCGTTTGTTTGGTTTTTTTCCTGTAAAACAAGATTAATGTTTCCTTTTTTTCAAGAATAGAGGGAATTTGGGTGTTGGTCTTTTTGTTTGGTTTGTTGTTTTTTTTTTTTAATTGTAGCTGAAAGTTTCCAAAGTAGCCTGGTATCAGTTGAAAACAGATGGTGTTAATTCAGCATATGCATATTCTACTGATAAGTATAAACTGTTCTGAATTTCTCTCACCAGTATTTTCTGGCCAGGATTCTCGGTTAGAATGTGAAGGAAGAAAATTTAAAGTATGTTCTCATTGACTGGGAAAAGACTCTTTATAATCAAGTAAAATTTTCTTTAGATGAGATCTGAGTTTCAAAGATGTATTATTCTGATTGAGGGGAATAGCATATAATGATTTCTGTGTTACATGATAAGAAATGGTGTATTATTAATTACTATGAATGAATGAGCCCATGTTAAGGATGTTGCACTATTTGCAAAAGAGTTTATTCCAAGGACTTCATCATTCCAAGATGAACATGACTGATGTTTGGTATTTTTGGTTTTTTTTCTGCTGGCACAAATAGCTTCATAATCAACTAATCGTGAAGCGAACAATTACTATTTTGGTACCATATCCTTTAATGTAAGTGTTTTGAATTACCAATGGCAGAATCACACCATTTCTGTATCACAGCATATTACTGAGGTATAGATCTGTGTCATTAGTCAGCTCAATTCAAAACCAGGCTGTGCTGGACACAGGGCACATCATGTGCAAACAGTATTTGTATCTTAACCTATCACAGACATCAAATGGTCCATCCAATTCACAGAGCTTTTGATAACTTTCTACAGACTAGACTGAAAAGTTCTTAGTATCTACAGACTTACATTTATGTAACATGCTTCTTAGACTGTCAGTGAAGCAATAGGGGGGAAAAAAAAAGTTCTGATTGATTAAGAAACACTAGTTATGTTACAGTGTAGTATACAGTTGTAGTATAGTACGTAGTCATCATGAATCTACAGGCTTTGTCTTAATCCTGTTAAGCATATCCCTCACAGCAATTCTAACTTTGCCATTAGTGTTTCTTCATGTAGTGAATCTTTCTCTCGTGCAACTTGCTGTTATGCACTACATAAAGTTCCATATACCCTATTCTCTGTTTTGTCTTTTATTTCCTAATCTTTCAGGTTGTCAAAGCAGAACATGCTTTAGAAACTTTAATGAGTCATGAGGAAGATAGCATCTAGAAAAATGCATTCATTTGGATCCTTTTTTCTTTTGAACAAAAAGTTGACTATGTTCTTAAAATTTACAAGTAATTTACAAATAAGTAAAAAATCTCGCAGATGAATGTATTTATTCTGAATTCTTTATCAGATTCAGACTTTGGTCCTGGGCTAGGGCTATAGAGCTATAGCAATCAGAGTACTGACTGGAGCTGGTACTAAAACCACAGTATTTTTATAGTGGGAGTATAGTATTTTCTTTTTGTGAAGTCCTTCAATAGTTTTTACTATTCTGATATATAACTAAAATACTTAAGACTATTTAACATATTGTAGTACAATGCATATAAAGACTAACATTTAGGAAGCATCAGTAGGTATTGCCTACATAGCAGCTATGTGTTTTCAGCAATGTTTTCAAGCCATTTATAGCAAAGCATGAAATCTGTATTTGTCATTCAAAGAAAAATATCTGACCATGTTATGTTCTGAGGACAGCGTTTTTCCCTTCTCTCCCTTCCTCTTCCTTTTCCCTATTTTTCCCACTTTTTCTTTTTTAAAGACTGAATAGTGGGAAAAATATTTAGCCCATTTGGTAGCAAGATTCCAGTGCAGAAGCAGTGCTCAACTCGGACAATTTGACGCTTTGTGTTTAGTTTAACAGATGCTGATTGTCTGAATCAATCTGTCAGAAATTTTTTTCTCATTGTAAAGTATTTGAGATACATGTAATTCTATATACATTTGACATAATTGGACAGCAGATCTTTTATATAAGTTTGTATCCCAGAACGCTTTGCAAAGTCGAGTAATATGATTGCAAAGATAACTAGCAAAGACTACCAGAGACAAAAATAAGTGAAGAATAAAAAAAAAAAAAAAAAAAAATTGTTTTCATGTGAGTTTTAAAGATAATGTAACTATATGAGGTAGCCAGAAATATTTTGCTTTTGTATAAGGGAAAATTTGCAAATGGTATTGCATTGTACTAAGGGGAATGAGTAAAAAGACTGTTGTGTCTCCAGAGAAGAAAAAGCAAACAGTATAGATACCGTCTGTAGATATTGGCTGAGGAAATTAAAACATAAGGTTGTGAATAATGTCTATGTTGTCTAAAATCGGTTAAATGCACAAGTATGGAGTATTGTTCCAGTTACAATATTTAAAGTCAAAGTTTCAAAACATTGCATTTCATTCTGCTCACAAACTGATTTTTCACTGATGTATTTCTGCTGATTTAAACTGCTGTTCCTCATTTTTACGCATATAAATTGAGGAGGGAATTGCCCTAGTGCCCTTACAGACAAAAGTTGTCAGTCATGTTCTAAATGAATCACAACTTAATTTAGTCTGTGTAAAACTACCTCTTCTATGCAAACAACTTAGAAGAACTATTGTGGCTGCTCACTTAAAGTAGATAAAATGTAGGTTTAGATCGCTTTGAAAATCTCTATGTAAGGGACACATCTGTCTGTAGTTTGCATATCAAATTTCCCTTGAGTTTTCTCCTTTCTCCCTCCAAGATCAAAAGAAGCATATGGCCTTTTATGTGTTTAAATGAGGAAAGAAGTTGATGTGTCCTATCACGTCAGCTGTTAGGAAGTGCACTGTACTGTTCCCCTTGCATTTGAAGTGAAAATGGCAATTTCAAACAATTTCACAGGGAAAATGAAAGAAGCAAGATGATGGAAAGTACAGAAGTGCTCATCTGAGGAATGAGTGGCTGACTGACATGAATGAAAGCAAAAAAACTTTGAAAAATGCTTATTGTTTTGGAATAGACTATTTCTAACAGAATTATATTGATTTTAACAGAACAGAAATTTATCTTTACAGAGACTCTGAAGGAGTGAAGGAAAAAAAAAAATGACAAAATCAGACAGACTGGCATCTCAGTGTTGCTGTGTAGTGATTTAGAAACTAGTTTTCTGCCTGACTGCTCAGTCCCCAGAGCAAAATACTTGCAGAAAAGACAAGAATTACATTAAAGGAGAGCTCTATTATATTACTCATAAAGCAGGGTATTTCCCTTGATACAAAAGGCCAAAGCCTGCTCGTCGTATTCATCTTCTATACCCCATACCAGTGATGGCACACAAGCCAAGGCAGTGCAAGCTGATAGGGTTTTCCTGATGGTTAAAATTTATTCAGAACATGTATTACTCCATTCTCAGCAATGCGGATCAGACAAGCTTTTATAAACATGTTTTAATGTATTTTCCTTACCATGCACAATTCATCTGGTTCCCTTTACCTGTTGGCTTCAGAGGTGGGTTTCCATGTGCTGTGGTTCGCCATGCCATAAAAGTGACAGCCTTGGCCAGTGAAAAGAAGTTTCTCAATAATGTTGCTCTAATGTTTGTTCCCAAGGGTTAATAGAGCTGGTCCCTCTAGTCAATGCTTACCAATTAGTAGATATTAAGTCCTGAAGGATCCACAAATACTTACATGAGAAACTATTTCTTTGCACAGGACAGCCTACCACACATTGTTCAATATCTCTGTCTCCAGCCTACAAGAAGGTGCAGTTAAGGACTGCATACATACAATGAAGTAATGTAATATTAATGTATTATGTCAATATCTTTTGCAATTAGGTTTCATTTACAAGCAATTTTAAAGACGCTGTGAAATTACTGAAAGGTCCTAAATGAATTACAACTGATTTTCATAAGATTCTTTGAAGTAAATTAAATGTTTAATTTACTTCAAAAATAATGAATTGCTAAAATTTCTCACTGTTCTTACTGATTCCTTTCTAACAATGAATAACACATACTCTAATACCAAATAACACATACCAGCCCTTTATAACTAGAACAGCGTCATTACAATTGCAGTTCTTACTGTGCATTTTGGAGGTTTGAAGGAGTTGCATTTTTTGACACATGAAGAATCCCAGATGTGAGAGCTGGAACACAGGACAGTCTTCACCTTCCACCCCACAGCTGCCTTAATAATTTTCATTGGTCCCCACCTCTTTTCTGAATGGGAGAGTAATTTCTGTCCCTCCACTGCTTGACATCTCTTCTAGATGCAGTTTATTCCCAATAATTTCATTTAACACATCAGCAAGCATGTCTTGAACTAGTGATAGTCATGAGTTTGCTAAGCAATCTTATTGACTTCATAGTCCTTGTATGAAGATAAAAAATATTATTTGCATAGTTTTTCTGGTAATCAGGGTACAGCCAACTTTCTGCTGACATTTCAAGTCTGTTGCGAGTCAACATCAAATACTTCAGGAAACCTTACCCTTCAGAGGGTAAAGTTTTGTTCCTCTGGAGTGTAGAACAGGCTTTTCATCATGCTGTTGAGTCTTCAGAGGATTGTGGTAGAGGAGTGGCTTCAGCTGTGACCCACTTTACCTTTGCTTTTACAGACATCACATGCATCACAGACTGCATGTATCTTTACATCACTGTGTCCATTACACAGACAGTCTAGTGATGGCAAACTCTATAAGGAAGATACCATTACAATTGTAATTCATTTGTGCATATGCATATACGTATACATCTTGTATGCTTTATTTGCAGGACTTGTCCCTACTTGCTTACACCAGAAAAAATAAACACAGGTCTCTTTTGTCAGCTCTAAAGAAGACAGAAGTTTGTTTGTGTTGTAATCACAGAAAATATCAGAAGAACATTGAACATCATGAGGTTTACGTATTTGCTACTAAAATCCAAAACATGCAGGAAGTTTGTAAACGCTGTATACCCAGGTGTGAAAGCTCAAATCTTGGAGTAAATGAAGCTCATATCCAGGTACAGCAAAATGAATGGAGAGATGAGGACACAAGAATAGCACCATATCATAGTCAAATAAATGCAGTTGAGAAGAGGAGAGAGACTGAGTAACTCGAATTAAGCACATTTCTATCTGTTTAGAGATAGAAATTAATCAGAGGTATCCTGAGCCATTCAGTCTCCCAGAGTAAACTACCTCTTTAAAACAGATAAAAGCTGTGGAACATATATTTCCTAGTGTATAACCGATTCTTGTAGTGGGTCAGAGTTTTTCTGGCCTTGTCAGCAATGCCATCAAATTGGAGAGACAAAAATACATAGAAAAATGTAATTTCACAAAGATTCACATGGAATGGTATGATCATCTCAAAGGAATTATTCCAAAGTCACCAGACAGTTTTAACAGGGTTCACAAGTCTCTGTACAAATGATCTCTAAAAATAAAAACTCAGGAGATAAAGCACATCAAGACTAATCTGTATTGGCAAGACAGAAAAGGAAGGTTTTGCTATATCTGTTTGCACGCAACCTTCGGCTCAGTGTCTCAGGTTCCTTACTGTGATGCTATCTTGTCATTGAACTGCAAGACTGAAGATTGCATTCTTCTTCTATCTTTATTATCAGAATGTTGTTAAGCTTAAAAATTGGTGGGGGAAGGGAAAGATTGTTTCTTCCTTAATTCTTTAATCTGTAGTGTGAGGGGAACGTATCTGTAGATAAAGTATCTCAAGCGCAAGCCTTGGACTTATTTTAGTAAGGTCAGCTTTGCCTCAGAAACACATCTCATTATCATTATGTCCATCTTGAAGGGATGTCCCAGACTAGTGTGAAATTCTTTCTATATAAAAGGTTCAGCAATAAAGTAATAATGTTTATAAGGTTGTCATGATGAAAAAAGAAGCAGAATAATTTCATTCTAGTTTTTGAGATTTACAGTCAGCATTTAGAGTGATCATTTGCTAAACACAGAGTGATTTTAAAATACTAGTGAGGGTGACAGTAGATAGCTAGAACTAAACAGTTTAAAATTAAGAAGATGGAAAATGCAGTAAAATGTGTTAAAAAACTTTGTGGTTGATTCAGTCAAAGAGCTTGCTAAGGTCACCTCTTTGACATCTAACCTAAACTTCAACCAGTAATTGTAAGGCCTAAGAATGCCTGACTGTGCTTGATAGGTTTATGTGGCTCCAGAATAGTCTCATGAAGGTTTTTGCCCGGTATTTCCTTTGAATACTTTAAACTGAAAATGAGCATACATTGTGAATGTGTTACAGGGACCAAAAATACAGGGGTAGGACTACACAGCACAGTTACTCCTTTCCACTCCCAGTTCTTTGTGGTAAAGAGATCAGAATAAAATCAGCTCTAGCTTTTCTTCTTTCCTTGCTACTTAAATTAAGAGGAAATGCAAAATCTAAATTTAACAATTACGCTAAAGTTATCTGCCAAAATACTGCAGTTGAACTTCCCTTCAATCTACTAACACAGGTCCTAGGCAGCATGCTAACTTAACTAATGATAAGAATATCCAGGAAGAAAGAAAAATAAATTTATCTTTTTCATATCCCATTATAAATGTCAGGTAAAAATAATTAAGACTTGCTTTTTGTCTGAGAACTAGAGATTATCAATTCTTTTTCAAAAGCAAGTGGTACATCTTCCTGCAGATGTTTATTAGTCTGGGTTTCTCTATATGTAGACAAAGATATAAAAACAAGATGTGGGGTTTTTTTTATAAAGTACATTATAAGCTGATGCTGGGGTTTATTCATCAGCAACTTAGCTGTCATCTGAAAATAATAATTCCATAAAGTATTATAGACCTTTTAATGAGTGTGTTATTAATAGCTCTTCCCCAATACCAGTGACCATCTGTGACTGCTTCACCATCTGTGATGGCTATTTCAGTTTGGGAGGGGAAATAACAGTAGTATTGCACGATATAAATGAATAGTCAGCTAGACCTGCTGTTGATGATTAATTTGTCTTTGATTATAAGTACACACTGAGTAAGAGAAAATTAGTTTCTTTGATTTGTTTTCACAACATGGGTTTGGGAAATGGTCAGACAAAGCTGGAAAGAAAGTTAAATTGCATTTACTGAAATCTGAAACATGCAAAAGTTGATGGAATTTAGATGAAGAGGATGTAAAGAACTTCTATGGCACTTGGAAAGGTAGTGAATGTTTCTTTAAAGATCCATGACAAATCATGTGTTGATTATTGTGATTTGCTAAGGTTAAATAATGAGAGCAGCAAAAGAAGGTTGTCAACCCTTTTTTAAACTTCTAAAATTTATTGATGACATATTAGAATAAACAGATAAAATAGTGATATATAAACTCCTAATTGAAATGAAACACACTGACTTTTTATCTGAGTCATGTAGCACTTATTGCATAAGAAATTCCATTTTTTATTAATAAAGTGTTGTTGTTGCCTGCAGAGGCATAAGAGTCAAGTTGATTTATATTCTTTTTACTTCACTTATTAAACTGTGATAAAGTATGTTTGTATTTTGTTATTAGCACAGCTGCATTCTGTGAAGGCTAAGGTTTTAGTGTGTGTGTATAGATCAGTCCTGTTTCCTTTACTAAGGCAGAATTTGTAAGAAGCTATTGGAGAGATATGATACTATTTCAAAAACACTCAAGTCCCATTTCTTAATGTAGCTACATTGTGTGAGAGCCTAAATTTACTTCAAAACTAAAAAGAACCCTCCAAAAGCCCTAGTAATTTAGGTTGCAATTTAGATTACATCTAACCAGTTGCATTGCCTGCTTTCCTAGTTGATGAAGAGAGAGATAGGCACCTTCAAAAAATGACTCATCAGCCTAAGCCATATACTTCTTCTACAGTGGGATGAATCACCCTTCTACCAGTAACTGTGGGGAAGTCTGGACATTTGGGCTCAACTATATTCCTATATTTTTGTACTGGATAACTTTTTTTTTTTTTTTTTTAAGTTTTAAACTGTAGCTTTGGAAATGGTACAGATTTCATTTAAGAGAATCTTCAGTGAATTGAAGCAAGTGCAGTGCACTTTTGTAAAGCGCAAGAATCTTTCCTGAAAATACATGTAGCAGCAGAGGTGAAGCAAAATTTACAAGATCAGCTAAGAACTATCTGTTGTACCAAATGTGTTGGCACCAGAAAGCCTTGCTTTTGTGCCTGAATTTCAGTAAAAGTTATAACTGCTCAGTGTGCGTTCAGTGTCTGGCTCATAGATTTCTACCTGAATGTACACATCTTATGTATATTTATAAATCAATATCCATGTACATTTATAATTATACATATATTTTTTCTCTTAAATGTTATATAAGAGAAAGATGTGTAGTTCTATATATATTGCCCTCACATACACACATGCACTGTGTATGCTTATGTATAAGCACATGGAAATTAAAATAAATGACAGGCAGTTCAATTTCAAGAATATAAAGTAGATATTTCAGTCTTAGGCTAAACAAAGTCCTAGGGAGTGTGATCCTTGTTTTGTATTAGATTGCTTATTTCCTTACCTTTAGGGAACTGTCAGCATTTTTTT
The DNA here is from genome assembly GCF_000691845.1 of Merops nubicus. Classification (NCBI taxonomy): domain Eukaryota; kingdom Metazoa; phylum Chordata; class Aves; order Coraciiformes; family Meropidae; genus Merops; species Merops nubicus. The sequence continues at coordinate 80,627 of NW_008618196.1, forward strand.
ATGCTTCATTCTGCTGCGTATTCACAGATACCACAAGCTCTCCTCTCCGTTAGAGAAAGTGTGTGGTTAAGATATAAAGCTGTACTATGAAAAGAACTTGTGATTAATTTGCGATCAAACTTCCAGAATAGTGACACAATCTTGTACCTTCTGTTGCAGACAAAAGGTGCTTCAAGCATAACTCCATCAGGCACTCAAAAGAAAGTGAAGAGGACTCTGCCGAACCCGCCTCCAGAGGAAGCAACATCAGGAACTCAGTCCCCATATACTTCTGTGGGATCCGTGTCACGCAGAAGGATTTGTAGAACCAACACTATGGCCAGAGCCAAAATTCTTCAGGATATAGACAGGGAATTGGATCTGGTCGAGCGTGAATCAGCCAAGCTTAGGAAGAAGCAAGCAGAGCTAGATGAGGAGGAAAAAGAAATAGATGCCAAGCTGAGATATTTGGAAATGGGCATTAATAGGAGGAAAGAAGCCTTACTAAAAGAAAGAGAAAAGAGAGAGCGTGCCTATCTCCAAGGAGTAGCAGAAGAACGTGATTATATGTCAGACAGTGAAGTAAATAATACTAGGTCCACCAGAATAGAAACTCAGCACGGCTTGGAAAGACCACGTACTGCACCCCAGACAGAATTTAACCAGTTTATGCCACCACAAACCCAGCCAGAAACACAGTTTGCCCCTGCTACAAGTCCATATGCTCAATATCAGTATTCATCTCCTGCCTTGCCAACTCAAGCACCAACTCAGTTCACACAGCAATCCCATTACCAACAACAGCAGCCTTTGTATCACCAGCAGGTTTCACCCTATCAGACCCAGACAGCTTTCCAAACAGGAGCTACTATGTCCTTTACTCCACAGGCTCAACCTCCACCATCTCAACAGCCGTCATACCAACTCCCATCACAGATGATGGTGATACAGCCAAAACCAAGACAAACCACACTGTATTTGGAGCCTAAGATAACAACAAACTATGATGTAATTCGCAATCAGCCTCTCATGATAGCACCAGTTTCAACTGACAATAATTATGCAGTTTCCCAGCTGGGCAGTAAATACTCCACCTTGGACTTAAGAATAGGACTAGATGAGAGAAACAGCATAGCAAGCAGCCCTATATCAAGTATATCTGCAGATTCATTCTATGCAGATATAGACCACCACCATACACCCCGAAATTATGTGCTGATTGATGATATAGGAGAACTTACAAAAGGAACGGGAACACTTGGTTCCAGTTTTAGCCTCCATGAGAAAGATCTGACCAAAACAGATCGACTGCTTCGCACAACTGAGGCCAGGAGAGCACAAGAAGTGTCAGACTTCCTGGCACCACTGCAGACTTCTTCTAGGTTACATTCCTATGTAAAAGCTGATGAAGACCCAATGGAGGACCCTTATGAGCTCAAACTGCTGAAACACCAGATAAAACAAGAGTTCCGTAGAGGTGCAGAAAGTCTTGATCATCTGGCTGGCCTCTCACAGTATTACCATGCGGAGGGCAGCTACAGGCATTTTCCAAAATCTGAGAAATACAGCATAGGTAGGCTTACTCTTGAGAAACAGGCTGCTAAGCAGCTCCCAGCAGCCCTCCTTTACCAGAAGCAGTCAAAACACAAGAAAGCTTTGATAGATCCCAAACTAACAAAGTTTTCACCTATCCAAGAAAGCAGAGACCTTGAGCCTGACTATTCAAGCTATATGACTTCTAGCACTTCAACACTTGGGGGAATTACTACTAGGGCAAGGCTTCTTCAGGATGATATCACTTTTGGCCTTAGAAAAAACATCAGTGACCAACAGAAATACATGGGGCCACCACTGACTTCATCCATTGGAGCAGGCCTTGGGACTGCACTAGGTCCAACAATGAGATCCACATTACAAGATGAAGCAGACAAGTCTTATAGCAGTGGTAGTAGATCTAGGCCCTCATCTAGGCCCTCCTCAGTCTATGGGCTTGATTTGTCATTGAAAAGGGATTCTTCCAGTTCTTCTTTAAGACTGAAAGCCCAAGAAGCTGAACCCTTAGATGTTTCCTTTAGCCATGCAACACCTTCCGGAAGAACTAAGCCCACGAGTTTACCTATTAGCCAAAGCAGGGGAAGGATCCCAATAGTAGCACAGAACTCAGAGGAGGAAAGCCCACTGAGTCCCGTTGGCCAGCCAATGGGAATGGCAAGAGCAGCAGCTGGACCCTTGCCACCAATATCCGCAGATACCAGGGACCAGTTTGGATCGAGCCATTCATTACCTGAGGTCCAGCAACATATGAGGGAGGAGTCACGGACTCGAGGCTATGATCGAGATATAGCCTTCATCATGGATGACTTCCAGCATGCCATGTCAGACAGTGAAGGTAAATTAGGCCTCAGACTGGTATCTTACTATCACAACGCAAATCCTCATTTCTATGCATGTGTCTGATTTTTGTTATATTTCAAAGACTTGTTCTTTTTTTCTGTTTTGTGGTGCATCTTCTGTGTATCTGCATTTTTGCTTGATTTGTTTTGGGTTTATTTGATATTTTTTATTTTACCCTAGCAGCAGTTTCTGGATGGTGTTAAGCTACTGTAGCATGCTCACTATATTTTTGGTGATTTGCTTTCCTTTTGATTTGCTTGTGCATTCTCCTTTTCACTTGTTGATGTCTACTTTTCTAATGATACTGTGTAGAATGTTCCATGTACAGTACACACCCTACCATCAGTCTTTATGTGGAGCCTTCTCCGGTGACTGTGGATCATTGAACTTAATTGCAATAGTTCTTGTTGGGATTTGGAAATAATTTCCCAAATCTCTAAAAAACTCTGGTAATTTTATTTGCATGAAATTTCATTATAGAATTCAAGAACTGATAATTCCATCTCCTGATGCACCACTTTAGATCTGCATTTATATAGAAATAGTATGTTCATTGAGTACATATTGTGTGTTAGAACCACATAGAGCTTAACGTGATAGCAAAATAACATTCTACATATGGTTTGTTGAAAACATCCGGTCATGTGGAATTCTGTGCATTCAGAATTGTGATGATGTAAGATAATTTGTCGTTTGGATGGTGCAGGACAATCTCATCCTTCAATAAACTTGCATAAAGTATTTTACTTCTATTCATGGATTATGCAGCATAGTTGGTTTTGTATGCAGCCATAGAATATGTCTGCCAAAGAAGCACAAGAGTTTATCTCACTTAGGTTCATGAATAGAACCTTTCTGATGTATTATAAATGGTGCAATTAAAAATGTTTCTTCTGAATAAGTGAAGCAGAATGTTAAAGCTGATGTTAAGTACTAAATGATTGCAAATTATGTATCAATTCTGTTAAAGTCAGCTCAGACAATATATTCTAAATTGTTTAAAAATCATAAAGACAGTTTGAAAGAAAATGAAATTAATATGTTCAAAATTGTATGCACTCCCTTAACTTTTTCTTATGTGTATTTACTGCACAATAAAAGAGACTTTGCATGTGCTATATTGTCTGTAAATGGCAATGATTGTCTCAAAAGACATATTTGCATGATTATGAAGTAGTATGGTTTATTTTTCAGGTTTATATTAACCTCAGTATTCATTGTTTCATTATTGCGTTTTTACATATGCTGAATCTTCATTAACATTAGAAAATTGAATTTATTTGCCTTCCTGATACTACAGTATGTTGAAGGGCTTTGTTCTGTGAGTTTCTTTTCATATTTCTTAGATACTTACAACTCCCTCATGAAGTCTGTGGTTCAGGAGAGGTTCAGGATCATCAGCTTTTTCAATTTTTATGAGAAGTTTGGTTGTTGACACTGTTCTTAAGTTCTTAGCACATGGAGTCCGAAGGCAGCTGAGGAACTCACCAAGTTGCCCCTCATGCCATTCTTGAACAAGTAGATGCTACCGTGTCTCAACTCAGACTGTGACTATTAAGGGTCATTCTAGGGTCACATTATGAAAGACACAGGACTTTTTCCCCTGAAAACTAAGGAGGACCAACCTGGACCAAAAAAAAAAAAGCCTAGCTGCTGTTATTCTACCTCATCTAAACAGGTCATAATGAATTATATTTCTGTAGTACAGAACATTATGTTTCTTAGGAGAACACTACTTGTGCTAAAGCTTGAATTTTCATCTTCAGAGCCCTTTAAAGATGAATGTAAGTCAAGGTACTAAATTTAAATTGTTTTACTTCAGTCCAAATTGAGAGATATGCCTGACTTTCAGTTCATTTTTTTGTAAATTACATTCCATAACAAATACCAGAAGAGGATACAAACAGGGCTTTGAGGCCAAACCTTCTGGTTTTTACTAAGTTCACATACATACTGTAACAAATCTTAAAAGCATGCTTCAGCGCATAAGTAATACCTACACTAGGATTCCAAACTTCAAACAGGTTAAAAAAATTGCTTTAGTGTCAAAAGAGCACAACATCCAGAGGTTCACACTGAAAATGAAGAGCATTTTGAGCTTTTGAAACACCTGATATTTTCTCAGGGTTCTGAGTACCATGAAAGCTCTGATCCAGAAAACAGGTCTTTATTAAACCCACAGTTGCCACAAACTATTAAGTTGAAGATACTAATTTTCGAGGATTCTGAAGCTGGTACTCAATTTTATGAACATACGTAGTCCCTACTAGTCAGCTGAGAAGATATAAGATGTACCTTTTCACACTTAAAGGATATTTTTTTTTTCTTTTATATGATAATTTGTTAGTTCTACCCTAAGAGCTTAGAAGTTTACATTTGAGATATAAAGACAACAACTTAGCTGACCCCTTGTAATTTTTCATCTGTGAGATTTAGAGTGATCACTATTAGTTCTCTGATCAAGTTTCTTGGTCTCCACAGCCTGGAGTTCAATCTCATCTTGTTAAACTATATACAGTGAATAGCATGGGACATTACTGATTGCAGCAGGAGCTTTTTGCAGGTGGAACCACATGACTGCACATTACTAGTCTTAGAAAAAAAGGATGTGTCTCCTCTAAGACTGTCGGTGATTCATCTTGGCTGTTCTCAGGTTTCCAGCTGAAACAATTCCCAGCTAATCAAGCCAAAAGCAATTGTGTGTATGTACATGTAAGCGTGGCATGTGTGTCTATATACACATACATACATAACTTTTTAAATTTCATATAAAATACACACATTCATCACAGTTTGATAAGAAAAGGTGGCTGGTCTGAACTGCAGTAAGGGATTCTACATATGTGCTAGCCTTTTAAAAGAAGGAATCCAGCAAAAGTTATTTCCACTGGGACAGGAGAAAAAAAAAAAAATTCTTTCATCTGCCCTGTTAATGCCACAGATTGTGGTAGTCAGCAGTAGTATCTGGGATCAAGACAATGCTCTAGGTTCTTCATGTAAGCTTCTGTAAGAAATTCTGTCAGGTTAAATTATGAACCAACTTGCTATGTGCAGACACTAGTTAATCTGCATAAATGTATAAAGCATAAAGGATTTGTATTAGATCATAATGGTTTATTGAGAGCAATTAATCAATAACTAATCAAGACCCAGACCAGGTCAACCTTTTATAATGGTTCCATTTAATTCATCTATGCTGATCTAAATAGTATTTTCAAACCATTTCACATTAGATTAAATTTATGTACAGTTAGGAAGGAATAGACTGTATAATATCTGAACCAAGATTAAAAATTGTACAAAGGCCTAATATAATATAGGAAGTTGTTTTTACCATGTGCAAAATATTATTTTTCAAAAATCATGCATATATAGTATTCCTCTTGTTGGAGAAATTTTATTAAATAGTGATGAAAAACACAACTTTGTTTTTCTACCATTAAACTTTTTCCCAGTTCCTTGTTAAACCAACCAGATTATGTTTACTTTAACAACTAAATAGGGAAGATTATGCACACTACCATTTTTCATTTTAAGTTCTCTTCTGTGTCATGGCACACTTGCCTTCATTCTTGTCACTATAGCAACAACTGACCTTATTTAAGGTTTGCAGTTTCTCTTGGTTTTGCTGAAACAAATATTGTCATTCTTTGAATTCCAAATTTATCTTGCTTATTAAAGCATAAAATTAAAACTTTCATTACATTCTAATTAGTTGCACATTGTTTTGGTTTACATTGATGGGTAATATAGATTAAAATCTCTATATTGTATAGTGGAAATATCATTAAACACATAGAAACTGAATCTGATCCCAATGGAGTGAAACCTATGTCAGCTGACCCACTACTCCATAGGCATAAATAACTGTGTTTGCAAACCTGATTTCAATAATGTTATTTAATCCCAAAAGGATGTCTTAATACAATAGATTTTATACAGGTTTTAAACTCTTGCAAATATAAGAACAGTAGTGTTCCAGAACTACTGCAAAAAGAACATTCTGGCTAACTTTCCAGACACAAATGTTCACACTGAAAAATCGGGGGATGGAATTCAAAATGAGAACACTTGCAATATTTCTACATAGAATGGCAAAGAATGTAGTTTGTTTCATAGCTTCTTTGATTTAGGATGATACTAATTCCATAAAGGAGTCTCAATTTTCCTATAAGTAGTTCTAGATTATTACCAAAATCTTTTGAACAATAGTGAGTTGAGAACTTTGGGAATTAAAGGAAGTTTGGGATGAGGTTTGGCCTTTTTTGGGTTTTGCTTGGGTGTTTGGGTTTGGTTATTTTCTTAGCCTACCACAAAAGTAGTTAAGTTGACTAAGTTTTTTTCATCAATCATTTTAGAAATGTGTGAAATCTGCATCACTCAGCAGTGGGTTTTATCTGGTATTTAGTATCCATAGTTTTGACATAAACAGAATCTTTTCATCTTGCTGTATCACTTACAGCTAAACTATACCCGAGTTCAATGTCTCAAGTCTCACCTATAATTTTGCTTTAGCTGCATGGCCAATAAGTGACCACTATGCATGTTTGCTATGCACAATGCACATTATTGCCCTTTGCCCAACACTGGATCAGAACATTTGACCTGTCCTTGGTTTTCAAAGCCTATCATCTTCGTCGTGAGGAAACAGATTGGTTTGACAAGCCCAGGGAGTCTCGTTTGGAGAATGGACATGCCCTTGACAGAAGGCTGCCAGAGAAGTTATCCCACTCTCGACCACCAAGTCAACACCAAGATCAAGTAAGCTGTCAAGTAAGATGTGCCTTTAGTTTTATAAATATTTGACAATTTAATCACACTGTCCAATAGTATAGGGACTACAAGAGTAATCAAATCCCAGCTACATTCTGCTGAAGTACTGTTGAACCTCTATTTGTCTTCAGTACTTGATGACGAAAGTACAGTAACGTTTGTCTGCAATTCAGTATTAATTTTACAGGTTGTCTTTGGGTTTTTGAAACATATCTAGAAAGAAGTTAATCTGCTAACCAGAACTAGCTATTAGATATTCCAATTGAGGAAAAAAACCAAAACACTAAACTAAAAAAAAGAAAACGGTCCCATTTTACCTTATCAGCTTTATCCCATCCAGATTCAACCCCCTTCTTTTTACCAGTCTAAGGAAGAGAGTTGCTTTATCCTCTTGACATTTGTTCCCACAATGGTCAGTATAATCTCAACAGTCTGTGATCAGTTACTGAATAAATCAGCAAGACTTTATCAATCCAATAGTTAGAATGTTTCATTTATTATAGCGAGAACAAAAACTAACATTCTTCTTTTCAAGTCTGCTGACTTTGAATTTTAAATTCACTTTAGTATGCCATCACAGATACTCTTTGAATCAATGAAGTTTATGTATTTCAGATCTTTAAGGTCTTCACTTGATTGTTTCAGTTACCATTTTTACTGATAAATTGATACCTTGTTTTCCATAAGATGCAATAGAGAAAAAGTGAGAGAAAGTATTGCATAACCCCTTTGTGGTGCTTAATAGCTTACATTGCTCATGTTAATTCCTCAAATAACATACAAACAAGAATATCTTACTGTCATGCAGCCTTCAAAACTTTTTTGCTGGTGGGCATGTTCACTGACATTTGCAACATAATGTAGGTTTTATGAACTAAGAATGTAGATTTTATGAAGTAAGCATTCAAATACCTTACAATACAAGCTGTCATTTATTTTTCTCTCTTTTCCTATCTTTAGTTTAGCATATATTGAGATTTATATAGCCTAGATTGTACTGAGCCTACCCATTTCTTGTCGAGGAAGAAGGTTTTACAAGATACACGTGTTACAGAAGTCTATTCAAACAACTCACCCTATGAACCAACTTTATTGCAGGATAAAGGGTGTTTTAGAGTCTTCACAGCTCTTAATATCACTGGCAATAAAACTGCCTATCTGAGCACTTTAATCCTCATGAGAAACATGCATTATTCTGAGCATACATAATTGTATTTGACCACTACATCATCATGAGGTAAAATGTAAAATTTAGCTTTTAGGTTTTGGGAAGTTTGGGTGTGAAATTGGAGAGTGGACATGTTCTAAATGATTCTGTGTGGTGCCATATAAAGACTTTGCATAAGAAAAGTGATGGGGAAGGAGAAGCTTTTAAACAGTTCAGTCTTCAGATTAGCTACTGTCATTCACACACTGATACAAAATAGTATCGGTATATCTGCAGAGGGAAGAAATGACAGTTCTCACCAACTGCAGCATCTACTGTGTCAAAATATTACTCATAGCTTTTGTATGTTAAATATCTTCTGCATACATTTGTCTGAAGTAACTTTTAAGAAAACCCTATTTTCAGACTAATCCAGAAATTAAATTAAGACAACATAAAAAGGGTCAGAGCCATTTACAAAAGTTTCATTAGCTCCACATTGAATTCTGGAAATAAAAACACTGGGTGATAGAAGCAAGTAATTCAGTATTAATATATCTGCTTTTTAGCATTCATTCTACATTTTAAGGCTATCAAGAAAAATCAACCATTTTCAGGCTGTTGAGTGTACTGAGGCAAAGTAAGCACTCCCTGAAGGCTTTTTCAGCCCTGCCTCTTCTGTAATAAAAAAGTTACTGAATTTACTGTCCCATGCTGTCTGTCTCCTGTGCCCACAACTCAGTTCTGCACAGACAGCTGTCGTGTCCAATCATAATACACTCTGGAGCCAAAAATGGCAAATTGTTCTTCACCCTGACCATCAAACAGGTCCACCTTCAGCCAGAGCTTTTTTGCTGCAGAGGCTTTCCTGAAACCAGTCAGGAGAACAGTTTTCTAGTTAGCATAGTAATTAAGCCATTCCAAGTCCTTTAATACCCCATGCTGAGCACAAACTTGCCACAAAAGGAATTATTTTTAATAGCAGTATTAGTATGCTTGTAAAATATCAGTGTTTCCGAATACACTGTTTGGCTGTAAATTTGCCATTTTTGTATTTTCTCCTTTTTAAAAAATGTAAATATTTTACTGACTACCACAGTATTTGTATTCCAGAAGATTATGTTTCACGTGTGAAACATCAATTTCCTTAATAGATGAAGTCAGAACTTCTTGATTATGTCCCACAGAGATTGTACAATTAAAGGTAATAAATAAAGCACAACCCTGTGATTTTGAAGCAAGAATGCAATGGAGTGATAACCTTGAGCTTCCAGGTTTCCATGCATTTCTTATAACCTAGCAGATTAAGCTCACACACTGTATTATTAATATTAAAATATATTTGTTTCTATAGCAACTTCCTGTGGTGCTACACAGTATTCTTAAAGCACGTTAAACTGCAGAACAGTTTAGTATCTTAATAGCTATTTCCCAGTATTGTGATTCTGAACTGAGGAGGGTCAACACCATTTAAACCTAAACAATCCATAATCTACTGTGGATTTCTCACTGATCCCTGTTGACCTCTACAGTTGTCTTTCTCGCTGCCAGTTGACCAGCAACTTCTTTAAATGTCAACATCAAGGGGTTTTTTTTGTTATTATTTAACATGAAAATTATTTGAGTATCTTGAACTAAATTAGGTATTTCAAACAGACTGGAAAGGAACAGGAGCAGCTGGTGCCAGGGGCATAAGAGATCATGGCAAGGAGATAGACAGTCAGAGAATATTAACAGGAGATAAGTAGCTTCTCAGTGAGGACTTTAAGTACAGAACTTGCATGTTCATAGGGTTTTTCTTAAGGCCTAAATGAGTAGTAAAATCCCAAACTCATCATAACACCAGTGTATTGTCACATCAGTTCACTAACAGTTTCCTAATGATGAAAAGAAGGCAAAGGATATAGAGATGGAACCTTTAATGTTTCTACCTGCTTCTAAAGGCCCTCAAAAAATATATGGTTTTCTTGGCACATGGGTCTCTACCATTCCCTTGGAATTTAAGTCACAGATTTTTAGGGGCACTTGAATATTTAGAAATTATGAAAAAAATGGGTACTATGAAAAATAGGACATTTCCGAATTTAGTGTAATTGTTAAAATTTCTAATCTAATGAGTGAATTGATAGCTACTCCCTTCCTGTAGATCAAGATGGAATTTAGCAGTTATATTCTCCTTTTTCAGTCACCCAGAATTGTTGTTCTCACTGCCTGCCAAAATTGCTTCTATGTCTAAAGCCAAGAGTTCTGTACTGACCTAATTGCAGAAGCAAAGGCTTTGCAATTTATTAATGAGAAAGAACATTGTATTTATTATGTTTTTCTTCGGTACTTCTTTTACAAAATATCTCCATCATCAGGGATCTGTCAGTAGATGGAACTTTCCACCTTCAGGATTTCTAGAGAACTTGTCGTTCATGCTCTTCACAGAGGAGATGTAACAGTTCAAAGGAGCAGGATTACCTTAGCTGTGGCAGCTCTTGGTGCCAGCTTTCACAGGCCTTGTGCACTCATGCAAGTACCTGTGGTATTCAGAGATTAGGGTAGATACTGTCTGACCCATGACCTTGAGACTCCACCATCCTGTTCCTGGATCCTTAACTCAGATAAAATTTCCCTTAAAGACTGTATTTTATAAAGGACTTCAGCCAGGTGTAGCTGCTGAGATTCACCTTCTCAGGCCCTGTCCAACATATTGGTGGAACGGGTAGTGCAACACAAATAAAACCAGAAATTACCATGGCTTTGATGACCTGATCTGAAGAGCAGTTAATATGTCATTACTTCTGTTATGGACTTTCCCTGGCATACTGAAATACACGTGATGCATTTTATTTCTTAAACACAGCACTAGAGAAATCTATTCTTCTTAACTGTCCTCTTCACCTTATAAAATTCCCTTATATGAAGCTTCCATAGTTTCTTTATCAGATAAATGTGTAAATACAACAAAAGCAAAATAAAGTGTATATTTAAACTGATTTTCTGTAACAGTGTTAGAGAACCTCAGCACATTTATTTGCCATTCATTGAGCTGACTAATAACATGAAACATGTGACCAGAGCTTAAATTCCTGGAGGAAACATTTTATAGTCCAGTTTTCATTTAACTCACTGTGATGCAACCCTTGAGGGCCTGCTGAGTAATGTGCAGAAAAATGTGACCTGAGTCCCTTGTCGTCTCAAAGAGCACAATAGGAGGGAAAGATACACTGGGAAGTCAAACTGCATCTGTGGTCAGAAAAGGATGGCATTGCCAGTGCCCAACTGCAAGAGTTAGTACTTGGGTGTACTGAATGGTTCCGTAAAGGTGAGGAAAGGGTCTTCATGGCAATGAGAGATGGCAGGAATCAATGAGATTTGTAGCAAATAAGTGGGATCAAGTCACCTTTTGCCCTGTGACTTACGTCTGGGCTTGGGGACTTACACATCCTCCCTTCCTGCAGCCGTGCAGCAGAGGGCTGCCCCATCTGCACCAGATTTGCTCTGTTGTGGTTGTACAGCTTCAGTGGGGTCCCTGCGTGTCTTCACTGCGCTAACAGGGGGTAGGCTCACTTAGAAGAAGCCCCTGGCATATATTCAGGTGAAGGGAAATCACCTTTAGTGAAAGTAAGATGTGAACACTTGGAAACAATTTTTCTACAAAGTGTCAGATATACCACTTTTTTACCTATTTATCCTGCCACTTTCAGATAAATGCTGTTCTGAAGGTAAATGCCTAATGACATGTTTAGTTTAAGCACTGATTCCCACCAACGATAAAAAGTAATACAGTACCCTGAATGCTAATAAACTTTAATGCTTTTATTCATAACTATATGAATCACCAAGATTTATGCTTCTCATAAAACTCTGGAAGTGAGAGTAATAGACTAAAGCAGGAAAAGGTCTATATTTTCTGATACATTTGTCAGTAAATCATGTACAATATGGCATTGGATATTCTTGGATTGTTATTTATTCAAAAAAGCAATCTTACTAAAGAAAGATAAGATGTAAGAGTGAGCAATTAAAAAAAAAATGTGAATTTAAGTTTATGAGCTGCAATGTTCCTCAGTTAAATTGAATTGCTGCCAAAAAAGAAGGGATCCCAGCTAAGGAACTGCTCAAATATGTCCATACTGCTTCTTTTGAATTGTGTTATTTTGTAATCTTTTTTCTTTAAGTAAAAATAAAATACATTTTTTTTACAGTTGTATGTAAACTACACATGGCAAAGACATTATTTGTACTGTTAAATAACACTTGCTGAATTTCTGGTGATGTCATTAAAAACATAGCAATGTCCCTATCCATTTACAAGTGCAGATGTCTCATCTGGTAGTATTAGACCCTATGTCCTGGCAAAATTCCATAACCCTAAATTCTACCTGATCTCAATTTCTGGTTTATTCTGGAGTACTTGTCTGCTTCCAAATCCATTCTCTACTTTTCATCTGAGATTAGTTACAGTTAATACTACTCTCAGTGTTTTATGGGTGGATTTCAGTCTTCTAGATGCAATGTCATCCACTGGATAAGAAACTGAATTACGATAAAAGACGTATAAACCCACTGTGGGATTGAGCTAAGCAAGTCCCTTGACTTCTGTGTTGCCTCTCACATCATTTATATGTGCTGTCCATTAACATCATAAACTCTCCAGGCCAGAAACTGGGTTTGAAGTGCTTAGTTCAAGAGGAGCTTAATCCCTTTAAATGCTACTTAAACATAAATAATAGTAATAAACTCTTGGCAGCAGGCTGCTGAGACACTCAGACGGCTGCATATCCATGCTGATTAATATTATCCTTTGGCCCTGTGAATGTGCCTCCCCTGACACAGCCTGGAGCAGCCCCAGGCACTCACACTCCCTCCTCTCAGGCTGGGTGCAGCGCTCAGGCTCATCACCAACGTGAGAGAGACGTGATAGATTCTACTTCACTTCTGAAAAACCAAAACTGTGGGCAAAGAGGGCATGTGATAGGTGTGAGGTGTGCAAGCGTTGCAACAAATATTCTTTCTTCAAAGGCGTTTTGGTGGGGGCTCTCAGTGACTGTCCCTGGCAAGTGAGTTAGTCCCTGATACGTGGTCATTCCTATGCCCATGTCGTGGGGCAGGTGGGATCATCCCAGCTAGAAACCTGTCTCTTCAGTGGGTGTTGTAGAGACGCATTTATTTCAGCTTTGACACTTTCCAATATTAGACCGAATGAATGCTGCACATTTTCATATAAAGTGTCCAAAAAGTTTTGAGTCTTTGAAAAGGATTTTGAAATTTGATGACAATAGGTACATTGGAATATGTGATTTTATTGAGACTAAAGCAGTAACTTGTGGCTGCTCACACATTCACCTGCAATTTTGCTTAGGTCTGTATGAACAGCAAGTTTATAATAATTACAGGAATTGTATTTCATTTCATTCTTCACTTCAACAAATGATCAATTAATGTTAAGAAAAGCTACATAACAGTGATCACCTTCTAGTCATTAGGAAATAAAAATCAAAAATTAAACCATATTCCAAATAAATCTGGTTTTTTTGAAGCAAATATTCATTCCCTTGCAGAAGGATTTTGCAGTCTGATAAATGTCTTGAGGCTTGAGGGAGTGTTTGAATTGTGAAGTTTTGATATTTCCCTGGATGTAATAAGTTTGTGTGCTTGTGCTTGTTTGAACTCTTTAAAGTTACTGACATAAATTATGTTGATTTATCTTTTTATGACATGCTTCTTTTTGTTCCTCAGATAAATGGGAAGCCCCTGCAGTACATTTTCCCTCATGCAAGGCTCAAACTAATGAGAGACCCAAAGGATCACAGCATTTCAGGTAAAAAACAACAACCGTCTACAAGACATGATAACTAATTTGATTAGCATAAATCATGCAAACAATTTGCAGGATTAAAAATAGCTAATGTGTCATATGCAGCAGGAGATTCAGTGGTCATTTTAAATCTTGCCTGTTGGTTATAGCAGAAAAAGTGCAGAAAAAAGGTCACAACATCTGTTCAAGATATATAAGCTATACAGACGTTAATAACAGGGAAAATCTGTTGTATTACACATATGAACAGTCTGGTTGGCTGTTGCTTTTTATATAATTCTATATTCTCTGTATGAGTAGCTGCTATAAAATAGGCCTGTGTAGGTGTTCAATGTGTACAGAAATGAGAATTTTAGCCTTTCTGTACTGGAACTATTCTACAGAGGGGGGGTAGCAGAACCATCAGATCCCATTCTGTGATATCTCCATATAGACACATTTCTCACAGGACTTCAGATTCATTCCCTCTTCCCTCACTTTAATTCAAATGCTCACATAAGTCCAAGTATGCCTGCAAAGATGATGAAAGTGGCAAAGGTTACCTCCATTCACCTCCATTCACCTCCCAGACCGTGAGCAGGAAGGCAGCGTAATATTTTCATGTATCAAATGGTGAAAGGCTGTCACAAGACCTAGCACAGGTAAGGTCTGTCTGTTTGAGCTTTTGGAATTGCACTCTTTCTCACATCTAATCCTGGTAAGGAACTCGAAGGTGTTTTAGTATGCTGTTTGTCTTCTTTCAAAGGTGCTTGCTTTAAGCGGTTTTGTCGTGAGACCATCAGACTTTCTTTTAACTCGCTTAAAAAATTCTAACAGTGTGTGTCAAGCTCTGTTTCTGCTCAGAAGTAATTACCAACTGCCAGCTCTGGTGTTCCCTCCAGCATTAAGTAGAAAGTGGCACGAATTTACTTGAATTGCTAAATACTGTTTTCACGGGGTTTCTGGCAGTCAAATCTTGATCACTTCCACCTCCAGTATCCACCTCATATTTAGGGTGTTAAATGAATCTCCTCTGTATATTATGAGGTGTTTTCTTCCTAGTCAGTGTAACGCCCACTGATGATTTCAGGATAGAGAAAAGACCCCTCCCACTCACACAGCAGAGCCTGAAAGAAGCGGCAGGGGCGGCAGTTGTGTCAGCCTCCAGTGCCCCAGGCCCCTGCAGTCCATAGGAGCTCCGTGACATCCTAGTGGGGATCTTTGCCCTGCAGGGTGATGAGTAATGCTGTGATCCAAGCTGTTCTCATACTCAAGAGCAAGTGAAATTACAACCACACAACTGTGTGTAGCTTGTGATTTAATGCTGCTGAAGGCCTGCTCCCTTATGTCAAGTTACTTACCCTTGTGCAATGTAAAAATCTTGACTGGTTCTCATGCTGGCAACCACAGCAACACAGCGTGCATCAGGGCAAATGTCTTGTAAGCAATGACTGGAAAAACAAGGTGTAGATATTCATTTACTAATGACCTGCACAGCATGAGATCACACTGGATCAAATATTCACTCAGGATCCTGCTAAGGTTTTATAGCCCACACTTGGATTGCTAGCTGCTGTAGCTGTGCTATATTGCACCCAAATTCTGACTGGAGCAGGCAAGCTTGGCTATGTGTCTACAAGCTGCAGTCATACTGTTGGTTTTTAGTCCAGATACACCCTTGGAGACCTGCACAGATATACGTCTATGTGACATACATACAGTCTTCCCCACAAATATGAAAAGGCTTGGATGCAAATTGTACAGCAAAGAGCCAGAGGTGGAGTGGAGTACCAATAGGGAGGACCTGAGCCAGAAGCAATTGTATTTTTCACTCCTTATACATCTTCAAAGTACCATAACCCATGACTTTGTACCTCCCTTCCCTCCCTTCTCTCAGTGTCTGAAGGATTAAAGTACACAGACTATAAATGTGCAGTGCTTTCTGCCTAGCCTTCAGCTTTCCAAATGACATCTCCCAGAGCCACACACATGGTTTTTATGCACTTTTTTAAAAATTCAATTTTTATTACAGATTCTCTGCAAACTAATAGCAAGTGTCATCCTTTATTAATCAGAAAATTGCTATTTACCGGAGGCAGACTTAGAAATCTATTATACAGCAAAAGTTACTTAAAATATCAGTAGATTAAACAATAAATACTCATAAGAGTATTTATGAAGATTTTACTACAAGACTATTGGATACTCATCTAGATGACACAGTTGGCTGATTGGCTGACTGGCTTCCTTCTCTTTGTTCTTTGTTTCTTCCCTTCCCCTCTTTCTCACCCTTTCTCCCTCTCCCTCACTTTCTTATCAGAAGCACCAAAGTGAGGTGTTGAATCATTCACTGTTTGCCTTATACTTGTCACCTAGGCACAGGAAGAGTGTATGTTAAGAAAACCCACCAACCCTCAGTAAAGCTCATGTGGGGAGTCAGATCTCCCCAAGAGAACACCCAGTCACTGTCCACGTGGCAATGGGAGTCTGTTGCAGCCATCCTTGCCAATAGCACTTTCAGCTCCAGTGGACAGGACTCCCTGAACTGTTGTGTTGCTGGATTCTTAGAAGCCAGCTGACCCATGGTTCATTGTTTCTGAATATCTTAGAGTATGTACAGGACATCCTCTGTTTTGGCTGTGCACAAAAGCCTGTCCTATGTAATGATTTCTGCATGTGCAAGGACAGTTTCTACTGAGGATTTAAATGATCTACGTGCAGTTTGGTCCATTCAAATTCAGGAGCTGCCTGGGGAGATACCTGAGACTGACAGATTCTCCTCTCAGGGAATTAATGAACACATCTTAAGTATACAAATAGTGTATCTTAACTGCTGTGTGCACAGCAGGAGCTACATGTGGAAATCTCCCAAACTGTCGACAATTCCCATTTGGAGGACTGTAACAGTTGACCATATGCTTTACTGGGAATCTGGCCAGTGGTTCAGCCCATCACCTCATCTCACTGAGGAGTTCCTGTGACAACCTGGGCATTAATGACTCTGTGTGCTGGGCTAGCCCAGATCGCCAGCTGTGCCACAGTAGTAACAAAAGGGCAAGCTTGAATTTCATCCTGATACCACATTATAATTTGAATTTCATAGGTCATATCACATACCTACCATAGTGGAGGTTACAGCCAGATTATGGATCCAGAAATTTGTCACATTATTAATATCAGTAATAAAAACCGTCCCAAATAATTTTAAATTCAGGCTGTATCACTATGTATTATATGCACATGCATTCTGTTTATTTTCTTTCTTGATTAATGAAAATTGGCTCTGAGGTACAGATGCCTTTGATATCTCTTACATAATCTAGCATAATTTTGCACACAAAAACATTTACTGCAAATTTTAGTGTGTAAATGAGGTGCTTAAGGAAGGAGGAACTGGGACAAAATTATGATGGCAAGAGAATAGTAGCTCTGAATGCAAAATAAACGTGTACTTGCTTGCTGGCCTCTCTCAAGGGTTCTTTCTTTAGCATTTGCCATTATCTAGAACTCACAGCTTTTTCTTTCAAGGTATTCAGTGTCCCTTCCTCAGGTAATACTCTTTGAAAATTGTTTAATAATTTGCAATTAAAAAGAAACCCAAAACCAGAATTGGCTTCATGGTTATTCAGAGGTGCCAAATGATGATGGCAGTGATTAGTGAATGATAACATAGCAATATTTAACACTACAGAAACTCACTGTTTGTTTTCACTGAGAATCCCTTGTTCCTTTTGGACCCTTTAGCACAGCAGCATAAGTACTGTTTCACACTGCCAGCATTTTCTCTCCTTTTTTTTTTAGCACATCATAGTTATATTTGAAAAAGTGAAGAGAGGTCATGGCTATTTAAGGTGATGAAAACATTGGCAATACCTTTGGAAATGTTGCAAAGATAAAATTGTATATTTTAAGCCACAAGTAATTCTTCCTTTTACAAGGGTAGGATATTCTGTGTTTCCAGAGAGTAAAATGTACCTTTCAGCAGCCAGACTGTCTGTGTTGTGGAACATCCTCTTCAACTCTGATGAAAATAAAAAGACAGGGAAGCAATTCAGAGAATGCTGTGAACTTCGTAGCAAAGAAGAGAATTAGACTGTGGGCAGTTCATCCCTGATCTTCACTTTAGCAGTGATGTCAGTGAAACAGCTAAGAGGATGACAGAGTAGCTGTAACACTGCACACACGTCAGAGATGCTTCGTACTCTACGTAAGGATTGTTAATTCCTGCACACAAGTCCACACTTCTGCAGCATGCCAGCTCATAGGATACTCATCCCAAGAGAGAGCAAGAGAATTCAGTTTTCTGATATCAAGTCCTCACTGCTGTAGAGAGCCTCTAAATGAATAAACCTGTATATTTAGAGTTCTTTTACCTCCAAGTTTGGCAAATTCAGTTCTTGCAGCAAAATACTGAAGTGAAGTGAACGTGTGATTACTAATCTTTTAAAGAACACATTACATAATGTCACAATCTGTGTTGAACGTGATATAGTAGTCAAAGACAGAGGATAAGAACTGTAACCCACCTCTTGTCCTCATACTCTTTTCATAGAGGATTATTTATTGTGTTTCTTTGGCTTAACGTTGTGAAGAACGGAGATAATGCTTTGCACAAAAAAAAAAAAACAATACCGTCCTCTAACACTCACTTATCACTGGGGAAGGATTTAATCCCCAATTAATAGCCATCAGTTCCCTCAAACACTTTCTCCATGTCAGAGATGTGACACAGAAGGTAAAAACACATAAACAGAAAGGGACAAAGCTGTTACAGACAGGCAACATCAGAGATTTTCCAGCAGAGTCATATGGCAGTAAGTGAGGACAGGAATGGAAATAAAGGGAAGGAGAAATGTCTGTGTCTTAATAACAATCTTAGAAAGAACTTAATACCATTCAGCTTTTCTAAATTTAAAGAAAAAACAAAAACCCAAACCCACTAGCAGTTTTTTGTATTTGTTAGAAACATTTTGTAGAGAGACAGACCATATATTCCATGTTTCTGTGGCTTCTTTCTAAATTATCTTAATTTGAAAAGCACTAGTATTTTTAGCACATAAAATACTTTTCATGATCTCTTTTTGGTAGCTTGGTTATTTATGCATTTTTCAGTCTATGAGCATCTGTTGAAGGATGTATAGTAAGATCTTGAGATGAGTGGAGATAATTGGGAAGGGAATGTGCCTGCTGTTTATAAAGGTCCAACTTACCCTCATAGCTCTTATGCAGAAAAAGCTGCAGAACAGATCACTGCAGCACTGAATGTTAAAGTAAGACCCCAGGTTGCCCTGGAAAGCCAAGAGGAAAGCTGGCACATAAGCATGAGATTCACAGAAGCCAAGTCAGAAATCTCTCTGTTTTAGAGGCAAGTAGTGCAGGTCAGCACTTTCTCTTGAAGAACTAGATGAGAGGTTCAGAGATGCATATCAATGGTGAGACAACTTATCAAGGACATTAGAAAAAGTTAATAACAAAGAAATGTCAGTTTAAGGTTTCACTTCCCAAGTGAGGCATAAATTATCTTGCCAACTCTCAGTGAAAAATGAAGACCTTGTGCTTCCTTCTCTGCATACTGGCTATCAAATATATGCATAGGTTTAATAATTACACTAGAACAAGGCCGTTACAAAGGACAATCAACTCGAGGTTGAAATAGTTTTAAAACAATCACCTTTTGGATATGTCTGTTTTCCCTTACTGATTATAAAGGGAGACTGAGGTGACTTAGACTACGAATTTTGTCTTGTAGAGATCTCAAGTTAGATGAGATGAACAAATAAGGCTTATTTACAAAGAAGCTATAGAACAATCAAAAGACTTGTAGAGAACTGGTTTTCTAAAAGACCATATAACTCCTCATCACCAAGAGATAAATGCCTATTTGAGTTGAATGAGCTTTCCAGAGCAGGGTGCTGGAACATTTTCAGGGTGATTGCCTTCAATTCACTATTTACCTAATCACAGCTCTATACAAGTCTTTGAAGTGTGCTACCTGTACATGCCCAGGCAATCTGGATGCAGGATGATTAAGGTTAAGATGTTCTGATTCTGCAGGTCACTGATACAAACAAAATGTTCCTCATGGATTGGTAAGGAGCTCTGAGGTTCTGATTGTCTCATAGCAGCATTGCACCAAGCTAACTGAGGTGTAGCATTTGTCACATGAAACCTCTGTGTTTCAGAATTTTTTTTTTTCACTTTAACATGGTTTACAGATAATATGCATTGATGCCTGCATGTTTGTTTGCTGTTTTACTTCAGTAAAAACAATTTGGAGGAGCAAAGATGTCAGAAAAAAAAATTCTTTAAATAACCTAGAGTTTGGCAGAATGATTTTAAACCCAGCTTAGATGAGAAATGACTGGATACAATTGCTGCCCTCATTCAGCAGTGATTGATGTCATCAGGGAAGAG
>NW_008618196.1:101149-180742 GCF_000691845.1 Merops nubicus
GTCTCAGCATATGTTTTAGTGGACAGTTCCTATTTCCAAACACAAAGCTAGCCTGC
Organism: Merops nubicus; assembly: GCF_000691845.1. NCBI lineage: Eukaryota > Metazoa > Chordata > Aves > Coraciiformes > Meropidae > Merops > Merops nubicus. The sequence continues at coordinate 101,206 of NW_008618196.1, forward strand.
ATCCACAGATTGAAGGGTTTTAAGAAGTGAACTGTCAAATAGCCACACAATCCTTCCCAGGGACAGTCTGAACAGCTGCTCTGTGATACTTTTTCTGAAGATAAACCATAAGTTTCTGTCTCTGGTATTGCCAGCATAGGATCTTTTCCAAGCAATGAGTCAAAAGTTAATTTGAAGTTTAAGAACAGAGAAACTACAATTCCTTCACATATTTCGTGTTAATTCATATGAATATTTTAGTGTTTTTAATGAATTACCACCAAAACCAGACACTGTCTTTCTTTTTGAGAAAAGAAGGGAAGTTCAGAGGTTTTTTTGCAAATCCTTAAATTATTTTAGGCATTACTTGTTTTGGAAGAATGGTGTTTTACAATTTGTAGTTTCACAGATTCTTCCCCATTAATGACAGATATCTGCAACACTGTATCCATCAATTCCTTTTGTACAGGAGAGTCATTTGAGTGAGATATTCTTTTGGTTATTCCTCAAGAGGAATTATCCAGTGTGCAGAGGCTTTACAGGGTGGTTCTTAAGCAGAGCCATCCAATACTGATGAGGAGCTCATCATTCAGGCTCTTCACAGTGACACATGGCAGGAGGATGAGAGGCAAAGGGTCTAAGTTAAAATGGGAGAGGTTCATACTAGATATAAGGAAAATCTTTTTCCTCACTGCTCTTAGCTATAATTATTAAGATGTGTAAATCTAAGTTATTTTGTGACTTGCTTAAAAGTCCTTCCATTTTAGAATGGTAAAGAGAGAGTGTGTGGTTAGATAGGGGCCTGGTCACTAAATAAAGCTGTGTGGACTAGAACACTGTGACAAAGAAGGGAGAGAAAATTCAGAACAGATAGAGAAGGGTGCAGGTCATGTTTTGAGTAATGCAGTACTGATGACAAGACGAATACCAAGATCTTTCTAGCCTTTGCTAAAAAGTCTTGAGTTGCTCCAGAGTATAAGTTTACAGTGATAAAGGTCACTATGGCTGCATTTCTGTATATGTTTAAGAAAACAGTGTCACCCTTGGCTTATTTTACCTTAGGATGGCATCCACACGCCACATAGCTAACATGAACAGTGTGTCCAGCAGCTGATAGGATGGACTGATGTTTCTGTTTCCTCTTAACCCTGCCTCCCAGTTTACCAGCTTCATAAAAAGAATTTACAATAGATACAGCCTTTGTGCTCCCCAGACGTCAACATCATGATTGCTGGAGAAGTAATGCAAAATGAAGGACAGAAATGTGTTTCTTGTTTCCTTCTTAGCATAACTACATTGAGTAACTCTACACAGCACCCTGGACAAGGTTATTTTAGCAGGCATAATAATCATCACTATTATTTATTGAAGATAGAAAATTTCCCAAATCTATTAAACATAGGAACAGTCTTACTAGGTCAGAGAAGGTTTGTTTAGCCCTTCATCGTGCCTCTGCCAGAAGATATTTAAGAATATAAGGCCAGAGTAAATACATTGCAATATTCTCACAGCTTCCTATAGTCTGTGGTTTAGCCACTTTTGTAGCAGTGATTGCTTCTTTGTGTTTAAAGGGAAACTACTCTTTTCCTAAAGGCTTTTGCTTATGTACTATAGTATAGGTACCCTATACCTATACATCTTACATATTATAGCATATCATATCATATTTACATTAACTCTATTCCTGTTTCTCAAATACCAAATCTTATAGGGATGGAAGAGTTCAAAACTAACATTGTAAACAAAGAAGTTCAACAGTCATTCAGTGTCATTTGTTGAGCCATTGATGTCTGTTAGTAAACACAGATGAATCTCAGTGTCCACCGTTTTCTTAGAGATTTAAAGCTACAGTATAACATAGGTGACACCTGAGTACTCCTACTCTGATGTGACAGTTTGACCAAAAAGGAGAGGCTTGTATCTTCTTTTCAAGTAGATGTAATAAGTGTCTCAAGATGCTAGTTCATAAAACACTTCATGATCCTTCAGGATGATAACTAGTATGCAAATCATCATGAAACAGATTTGCTGCTGATATGAGCTATTAGAACTACTGGAATATATGTGAAGTTCATCAACTCAAGATTTGGCTACATGTATATTTTATTCTTTACTTGCCAATGGCCAAGAAATGGAACAACTGAGTAGGCTTGTTTCTACAAAACAACTTCGTTTAAGCTTATTTCACTAGAAATCACCAAAACAATTCTCCTGAGCACAGTCTTGAAAATGTACCTATCTAGACAACCAAGCTCTGCTATGGATTATTATGTTATGTCTTCCAGAGAACTGCTTAGGAATCGTAATGCAAATAAAATTATTTGATTATACACATTACTTTTCCTACTGTTTTCCAAGTGCCTAATCTACCTTGGTTGTGCTTGATTTATCATATTGTCTTTCCATCTGTTCTCCAGACTTCCTGGTTTGCTTTACCACTATTATTGTATCTAAATAAACAGCATGTATTTCTCCACAGGACTTTTGGGTTTGAACTCTCCAAAAAGAAATTGTCATTATTTTTTCTATGGCTGACAATTCTGTTTCATACAGACAATGGAACATGGTGTAAATTTGCTCCAGATAAGGGCCTACCAGCACCTAGCATATGTCTGGTTTAGATAAGACTGAAGGAGGAATGGGGAGATAATGTCTAGTAAATAAACAGAAGAGGAAGGTATGCTCTGTTGCTCTTCACAGCCAAATAGAGTTGAAAATCTATTGTTTGATTTGACTGATATGTTCTCATTGCTATAGCATGGTATGTTCACACATTGCAAAATCTTTCATGCCCAGTGTTTCATTTTCATTCTTTATCCTGATGCATTTTTCTAAATGCTAGTGTTGGATCTTGACCAGAAAAGGCCACCTTTGTTCTTTGCTGTGATTCTGCCTTCTGTTTTTTAATTTTGTTTTTGAAAATATTGTTAGAAAGTGATGAAAACTGTATTTGAACTTGTGGGGTTTTTCTTCCCTTAGTGTTATGCCTGTGTATTGGCTCATGGAGCTGAATCAAAACACTTAATCTTTATTTTGAATTTTAAACATGTATTCCATTTCAAACTACTCAGAGACATGGCATATAGCCCTCATCTGCAATTTATGGTTGAAGTCCATGTCAATTTTCCCATTTTACTTCTGTATAGTTTCAACTTCAAAGCACATACTGTCCAAAGGTAGTAAAACAGACATGGTTTTCCACAACCAGAGTAAGTAGTGAATTTCAACTACCATCTTCAAGGGCATTCTTTTGACCAAACCAGTACTCAAACCAGTACTGTTTTTAATATCTTCCTCAAAAATTGTCACCTGATAGTCTGTTAGACATTCAGGTATCTCTATGTCTAGCTGTGACAAGAGTCAGATTGCTGCTGATGCTCATACTTAGAGTTTCCTATGCCAATGAGCACAAATTCATGTGTGATTACTGAAAATCTGTTGTACATTCTAATTGCTTCTTCACCTTCTTTGCTCATATAATTAGACAGACAAATGGTTTCATACTTTGAAAAATTAGCCCAGAGGAAATATTGAATTGAGTTAGCACATGAACAATGTTTCCACAGAGCTGCTGTGTCACACGCCTGCATTCTCATGCAAGTATTGAAGTTGTTGCTACTGTATGGGACTTACCCAATAATTAAACAATATCAGTCCCTGTGTTTGGTGCTATTTACTTTTCAAAGAGAAAACATCCCTGGAAACTTAATTTAAACCTTTGTGTAAAGGCAAGACCACAAACACAATTAGAAGTCTGGTATACCTTGAATGACTCAGTTTTTCTCTGCTCTTTTTTTCTTCCTTTTTTTTTTTTTAACCTGTAAATTATGTAAGGGGTTATTGACATTTGCTTGGAAAAGGCAGTCTAATCATTGCTTAGACACTGAAATAGTTCCAAGAAATCTAGACTGTTTATACTCTAATGGCTGTAGTGGAGCCACTCAGTGAAGTAGTAAAAAGATGGTAAGATTTCATTAGCTTCCCTGTGACCACAGCAACAGCAACGGATTGGCAGCAGTCTGATCTTTATTATCTCCATAATGGACAAAAAAGAGCTCAGGTTATAATCAACCTACTCCAAGAAATAAATTATAGTCTTTCTACTGTGTTGCTACTGTGACACAATAAAATATACAAGAGGATATAATTTCACAGTGATCTGAGAGACATTGGGCTACACAAGTTCAGAGTAAATAAGTACTACTGGAGACAAAGTACCTGATGGTGGAATTAATGAAAAAAGAATGATGATTTTTAAAAATTTTTGCAGTGATGGTAGCCAGTTGTCAGAACTTGATAGTGTCAAGTTGTTGGTCACTACTCAAAGATACATTTTTATATATATAATGAATATGGAACACTGAAACAGTTCATGATTTCATGAATGAATTCAGTTCACTAGACTAGACTAGACTAGACTAGATTAGAATAGATTTTAATTGGAAGGACCTACAGTGTCTCCAGTGTTTGTGCACTGTCTTGGTAAAAAAAATGTTTCCTAATGTTCAGTCTGAACCTCTCCTGGTACAGCATTGAATAATTCCCATGCATTCTACCACTGGATACCAGGGAGAAGAGATCAGCACCTCCCTTTCCACTTGCCCTTCTCTGGAAGCTGTAGAGAGCAGTGAGGACAACCTCAGCCTCCTTTTAGCAAAACTTACAAGCCCAATGTCCTCATCCACTCCTCATAGGATATTCCTTCCAGTTTTTCCACCAGCTTTGTTGCTCTCCTCCTCTAGGGGCAAGAACCTTCATATCCTTCTTAAATTGTGGGGCTCAGAACTGCACAGAGTACTGAAGGAGGGGAGGAGGGTCTGCATCAACACTGAATACAGCAAGGCAATTGCCTCTTTGAACCAGCTGGTTATGCTATGTTTGATGCACCCCAGGATGGGGTTTGCCCTCATGTCTGCCAGGACACACTGCTAACTCGTAACGGGCCTGCTGTTGACCAGCACCCCCTTTTTGCAGGACCACTCCTCTCCCAGTCCATACTTGCACCCAGCATTACTCTGCCCAAGGTACAGGATCTGGCATTTGAACTTGTTAAATTTTATCCCATTAATCATTGCACAATGCTCCAGTCTATCTAGCGCTTTCTACAAGGGCTCTTGGCCCTCAGGAGAGGCAACAGCACCTCCTACTTTGGTTTCATCAGCAAACTTGCTAATGGTGTATTCACCTCCTGCATCCAGATAGCTGATAAATATATTGAACAGAAATGGCCCCAGAATTGAACCCTGAGGAACACTGCTGGTGACTGGTCACCAGCCAGATGTAGCCCCATTCCTTACAACTCCTCGAGCTCTGCCCTTCAGCCAGTTCTTCACCCAGCACACCATGAACCCACTCATTTCACAGTTGGACAGCTTGTCCAGAAGGATACTGTAAGGGGCAGTATCAAAAGCCTAACTAAAATCCAGAAAAACTACATCCATTGTCATCCCTTCATCCACTAGGCAGGTGACCTAAGGCTTCTGTGTTTGTTTGTTCAGCTGTATGAATCAATGGCTCACAGGTAACTGTCTTGATTTAGTATCTATATATGTTTATCAAAGTACAAAACCAATTTAGTTGCATGATCTATCTTGTTAGTGCTTAGCATTACGCTTTTTGGGGCTTGGGTTGTGAGGGATTTGGGGAGCTTTTTTAGCTTAGTGTGCTGCATCTTAAGGGCTTAGTTAAGATTAGATATGCGAGTAGGATCACAGCCGTGGGAGATCCGTAAAAACAGTTGCAATTAATTAGCAGTCTTATAGCTTTGAAGCATCCTAAAAGGATTGGATCTTAAATATGTAAAATTCCCTTTGAAGAGGTGTTTTCTGATGATATTCTCCACAGAAATGAATACTCAGAGTTCATAAAGGTGCCCAGTCTCATTTAAAGCATAGTGATTTGCTTTCTGATGGTTAACTGTTTCTGTGTCTTCTAAAGAAGAAAACAGCAGTTTGCTAGTCTAAAAATCTAAAATTGAAAGATGAATGTCTGCTTATATCAAAATAGTCTTAGAGATAGAAATTAAGACTCAAAAACATTCAAAAAATAAAAAAGACCAAGGGAAAACTATTTGAGAAAGCATATGACTGATGATATTTGAAAACTGTCTGCATCCAAGGTGATAAATTGGGCAATGTCATTGCAAATAGAAGTACTAAACTGAATATTTTCAGTATATACAGTATAAACAGGTTTGAAATACCATCTTCAGATGAGAAAATACCTCAACATCCAAGCAATATTTCTTTGTCAGCCAGAACAGAGCACTTAAAGCTTGTTGGGCAAAAAGTACTAATTCATTCTGACTGCCAGGAATGTTTTGTAATTTAAATTAAAATATTTCTTCTAGTAACATTTTTGGAACATAATATTAATGGAATACAATCTTCTAATTTAGTGCAGACAGATCAAATTAAATAAAATGCCCTCAGATTTGTCCAGCAACAAGAACACTTGCAAACACACAGATGGCTGTGGTTCTCCCTTAGCAACCATGCTCCTAAGTGCATAATGTCAGTCATATATTTGAGTCTAAAACCTGCAGAAGTAAAATCACAAGCATTTTCAAAGTGTCTAGGAATAAAAATCTTATGTTTTGGCATGGAAAATAATTTGTGTTATTAGCAATAATATGGACAAACATGTTAGATTTGCAAAATCACAACCAATATGTCAGCCATGATTTTCAACATTTTCTGGCATTGGTATTCGTATAAACATATAGTTTTAGCAGCAAGGTTGGACTAGATGATCTCCAGAGATCCCTTAAAACACTTACCATTCTGTGATTCATAGAATTGCCTCTGTAATCATCTTGTACTCTTAGTTATATGACAAACCACCTCTCTACCATTCTGTTAGAATTCAGCTATCAGAGAAAGAGATACTAGTATAGTGTATCGTGAGAAAACTCTTACCCTATAGAGTTACTCCTCTATGTGATGAAAAGCCTCCACTCCTACCTATAGTGCTGCTGCTGAAAAGTCCATTATAGAATCAGAATCATTTAGGTCATTTAAATGACCTTTAAGGTCATTGAGTCCAGCTGTTAACCCAGCACTGTCAAGTCCACTACTAAACCATGTCCCCAAGCACCACATCTACACATCTTTTAAATACATCCAGGGACAGTGACTCAACCATTCCCCTGCACAGCCTGTTCCAATGCTTGATAACCCTTTTGGTGAAGAAATTTTTTTGTAATGTCCAATGTAGTCCTCCTCTGGAGCAACTTGAGGCCATTGCCTCTTGTCCTATCTGTCAGTTGTTACCTGGGAAAAGAAACCAATAGTATCTCACTACAACCTCCTTTCAGGTAGTTGTAGAGAGTGAGCAGGTCTCCCCTGAGCCTCCTTTCCTCCAGACTAAAAAACCCCAGTTCCCTCAGCCAAAAAATGCAATAAATAATAATGTTTATGTAGTGAACATAAAACAATACCACCTCAATACTCAAGCTAAATACAGGCATTGGGAATATAATTAAATTTCTGCTAAAAGATAAATTTATCACAGTAGTTAATATTTCTTTAATTATTAACTTGGTATGGATGAAAATTTATTAACTAAACATTGCTGCTTGGCTAGTTTCTAACACAAATGATTGGATACACAGGAAGGATGCTGTGTTTTAAACAATAGCTATATCGGTGCTCTGGGACTGTACTATGGGAAATCTGAAGATTATTTTTGTGGAGGAAAGTAATTTTTCAGAGTAATTGGAACAAACTGCATAGTTCTTTTAAATGAATTACCTTATTTCAGTGCACACTTTAAATTTAGCACTAGTAAAATTTGTTTTTACTGACTTGTTAGGGAAAGCAAATCCACCATTCTTAAGGATGGATCTAAATACCCTTTACAAAACTTGAAAAATACTGTCATTTTAAAAAAAATAAACACCTCATTGTGTAAGGTGAATGTGTCTCCCTCTAAAATCATTTAAATATGAGGCCAGCCTTAGGAGTTAGAAATTTGTGGGGGCTGTTCTGCACATTTATCAGAGAACTTCTGATCAAACACTACTGACTGATGAGTGTTACAGATGTGAGTCTCACAAGCTCAAGACTGATTGTACTCATCATCTGAGGTGCCACCAACCCAAACCACTTGTTATACTGGTGGAATGAACTGTTTCCATGTTAAGTAATTCCTGCTAAAACCCCTAAGTCATGAGTCTACTGTGGCCTTCCTTGCCTTTATATTGTGCTGTATAGGATCCATGAATCTATCTGAACATCTTCCAAAAAAAAAGAAAATACTTCTTTGGCAAATGTCTAATACACAGTTTTGAAAAATGCTGAGGCACAAAGGATATAGATTTAGCTAAACTGTGATAGAAAAACTCATAGAAACTGTTTTTTCCAGACACACAATGTGGCTATCTTGCTTCTAAAACAAATTCAGTGCTAACTTATCAAACACTAATAGAATTATAAAGATAAACTTTAATCTAAAAAGATAAAGCTGTGTAAAGAGATTGTGTGGTGAGCTTCCTACAGCTGATTAATCATTTCAGCAGGTTTGGCTTATTTAATTAATAAATCTAAAATTAATTATTTAGCCCATACAATACAGGTGGGAAAATCAACCTTTACATTCCCAGATGAAACAGTGAACCATCTCATATGAAATTTTCCTTTTTCTTCGAAGAAGAAATTTGTTTTTCTTGTATGAGAAGCATTTGGTTTTTTTTTTTTTTAAAAAAAAAAGGAGCATGAAAAATTGGCAACGCATAAGATTAGCTTTATGAGACTATTTTTTAAGCTTTTGTTTTCACTCTTATTGTTCTGTACATAAGAGAGATTAGCGATCTGCTTCTCTCCAGCCAAAATAATCAGAATGATCAAAACATTTTCATCTTTGTAATTATTAAAAAAGGGAGAGAATATGTTAGATTTGATGATGCTTTACACAGACTGATTGCAGGCTTTTTCTATTTTGATGATTTGTATATCCTTTGATGTAAAAGATGTCAATTAGAAGCAAATATTTAAGAAAAATAATAGCATCTGCCAAATATAGGTTCATGTAAATGTATATGCTTTCCTGCTAGAGCTCAGTGATCTTTCTATCTCCATATTTATGTGATTTTAAAAGCTCAGCTGCTACAATTTTTCAGCTAAATTACATGCATGTTTTAGGCATATAATAAAGCTATCCTTTGAATCCACACTTCACATGGATTTCTAGCAGTTTAATTGAATTTAATTAATACTGCAAATTATGGTTTATTTGAAATAGATTTGCCATGCAGATGCTCCCTTTGCAGCACAGTGTACAGTAAAGCTGTCAGAAGAAGGCAGGATTGGCTTTGGTGTAATTTTTGGTGACCCAATTGTCTTATGTCACTTGTACAGTAGTTACTCAAAAAAAGATTTTCTTTGCTGAAACTCTTTGACTCAAATTTAAGTTTTTGGGAAATGGCAGATGAGACTGCAGTTAACCTTAATCTTCTAACCATAGCTAGAAGTTATGATCAACTCTTCTGTTCTTTTCTTTCCAGGGAATTATTCATTGCTTCATAACCTTTTAAAAGTTTTTTCTTTCTTTTGATCACAGGCAATGGAATGGGAATCCGAGTTATAGGTGGGAAAGAAATTCCAGGAAGCAGTGGGGAAATTGGAGCTTATGTTGCCAAGATCCTACCTGGGGGCAACGCAGAGCAGACAGGGAAGCTGATAGAAGGTAAGATAAATGCATCATCAAAAAACGGAACCATGGGAGCGTTTGGAGTTCAGCAGAATTATTTATTAAAAAACATTTTCTCTTGCACAAGTGTAATCTTGTGCAAGGAATGAAGGGCACCTGAGAGCTCTTCTAAACCTCCATGAGTCTTAAAGCGGAAAAGGATTGATAGAAGGTCATTTTATAACTTCTATAGCCAAAAAGAGTTGCCATGATGAGCAGTATTATGGCATGCCTTCAGTAATATGTGCTAACATGCTGTCTGCACTAGAGGTAAGATAATATGGTAAGAGTCCAACTGTATATCATGGACGTATAGCGTACATATGCTATTTTGAAGACATTGAACCTGCCTTGATCATCTAGGTGTCTGTGTTTGAGATCACTTACATCTCTTAGTTGCACAGGTAAAATAGTTTGCAGATCCAGTTTTCCCTCAATTATACACCCTAACATTTTTGAAATTCCCTGAAGTCAGACTTGACTAAATTTATCTGTTAAAGTTAAACTTTAGTTTACCAGTTTAATATAGTCATCCAACCTGCCTCAACAGGCAACAGAGAAAAAGAAGCATTTACAAAAGGGTAATTATTTCATCTACCATAGTCCTCTGTTTCAAGAACTGGGAGTATCTTCCTCATTTAATTGACTTTAATTTTGAAACTGCATTAGACTACACATCATCCTATCAACTAGAGCTAGGTGAAATGAATTTAACTTAGTTATTATTTCATTTTCTAGGATTATTACAGATGTGATAATTCTGTCCAATAACAATTTATTTCCATCTATGATCATGTAAAAACTCCCTTTTCTGTGTAACTAGTTTCTGGTTCACTTTTTCATATGAATATCTGTGTGCACCTGAAATGTCAGTTCATCCACGGACAAAAATACAATACATTTATTTATTTGTAATTCATTCAACTAATTATTTTTATTTCTTTAATAAAGGAAGATAACCAGGAAAAAAAATAACAAAAGAAAGAAGATAAGCAGGAATAATAGTTCTCCCAGGAAGAATTAAATTCACCTAAATTTTCTGAATAGTAAACATACAACAAAAGTCAGGATTAAATCAAAAGTACTTTGCAGATAAAAAAACTGAGTAAATTGATTAAAGAATGTATTCACAAAGACAATGCTATGGGTATTACAAAACAGTGTCACCTGCATTCACTCTGCTGCTTTTTACATCCTTGGTGGTTTCTTTGTGAATATTTTAATTATATAGATTAAAAAGGTGTACGTACAGCAATGTCAATGAAATGATATACCAACAAAAATAATTTCCTTTTTTCCCTATAGAATTGATTCTGCCATTCATATTTAAAATGTAGTGTCTCTCTTATCAAATGATAGAATAGTGTTATTTATTGCATACAAATGTTGAAAGAATTGACTTTAATTTAGTGTGTTTAGAAGTGAGTATTTGTTTTGGCTCCCTCCATACAAAAGAGTAGGTGTATCCTAACTGTGCTAGATAATGCATGCATTTTTTCAGTAGGTAAAGAGGAGAATGTGGTTATTCAACATTTCCTCAGGAATGGACATTTCAAGAAAATGGTGAGCAGTTACTACTTGGAATTTTGTCCAGTCTTTTGGTTTCTATTGTCAGGAACTGTTCTGGAAACCAAGGTTTACAAAACCCCTTAAACTGAAACTCTGAACTTAGACCTTAAACCTATAACTTAAAACCTTAAACTTAAACTCTGATCTTAAGAATTCAGACATGTTTGCTTTCCTATCTGTTCACATATTGTATTTAGAAGGTTTATCCATATTTTATAGAAAGGTGAACAGGACAGTAAAATATTTATTCCTTTGTTTCATTCTCCCATCATATGGTCAGACATGCTTCTGCTCTGACCTTTCTGAAACTATCCTATACTTGGGCATGTTGGCATAAATCAACTCCATCAAAATCACTATACCTGTAGAATTTGTCCACACAATGTCACAGAATGTTTTACTATTAATGTGTTAAATGCTCTGTCAAAGAGAGAAAATGCTCTCTGCAGAATGTACCATTACAATAGCATACAAGATAAACACTTCCCCTTACTGTCAGTTATCTTCTAAATCTTATCTTTATATTTAGTTTACCTTTTGTGGTTTTTTACATGGCTATCTATCTTAGTCGCAGCCTTATTTGGCACTGAACCATAGCAATTGCTCTATCAATTGATGACCCCTCCCCAGCCAAGAAGAGGGATCATGGAAATGAGAGGACACTCACAGGCTGAAATGAAAAAAAAATGTAGTGAAACAACCAAACTAATACAAAATGCCGATATAAAGTATACAAAGTTATGTTCAGCCCAGTGAATGCACAGCAGACACAATAAATGGACAAGCAGTCCTAGGGAGCAGGAGAAGGAAGAGGAGCAGGAGGAGGAAGAGGAGCCCAAGCAACAGCAGGAGCCTGAGCAGGAAATCATCCACCCTCAGGATTTTTTCCCTTTATATTGATCATGACATTTATGGTCTGAGATATACCTATAGCCAGCTTGGGTCAGGTGCCCTGGATGACTCCATACTGCTAATGGTCTGCAGACCACAGCTGGCCTATATTTCTGTCCCAGCAAAACCAGGGCAATATTATAGACTGACAAAGAATATTTGCCTGCTTCACTTTTAGTTTTGGTTGTTTGGTTTAGTGGAAATACAGCTCATGTACGCTTAATCTCTAGCCTTCAGAAGTGCTAAAATTCAGAGAGGACTTCAATCATTCTCATACTGATCGGTGCAAATCCAGCCAAACTGCTAATGTTACCAATGTTGCTGATATTGTGTTTTAAATTAGAGGTTACCCCTAATTTCTTTTTCAAGTCTTCACATCACGTACAGAAAACCTTATATGTCATTATCTGCAAATGACAATTATGCATTAGTAATGTGAATAGTAGTCATGAGTCACTTTTTCTGCTGAAATGTTGTGTGACATCAAGTTAGAATATATACCTAGTCATCAAGCAAACATATACTAATGTCCTGACAAGCTAATAACTTCGCTCAGCTTTCCTAAGAATATGATTCACTGCAAAAAAATCCCATCAACTTAATTAATTCCTTCAGTTCTAGAAACAGAAGACACTGGGTCACATCTGAAGAGCCTATCATTAATGTAAGGAACAAGGATAGATGTACTGTAGTTATGAGGGAGCTAAAATCCTACCTGCTGTCTGCATGACTGTATCTATGAGGAAAAGACAAACTTTAAAATATAGATAGTATTCCTTTCCTTAGGGTATAGCAACCCATAAAATTTTAGCCTATTTAAATAGCTTTGAAAGAGTCTTAGTGCCAAAAAGTTTATTTATAGTTCTGACTGGCAAATACCAGTCTTCTTGGTTCTCTCACCTTGAATTGCTTTCAGATGTCAAAAATATATCTGATTCATCACTCTTCGGCATGAGAAAAACTGGAGGTGTAAGACTTATTCCACTGAGATCGTCAAGTGCAGGGACTGTGTCAGTTTGATAGATGTGTCTGTGCTCCCTCTCGTGTTGACAGAAATAGTTCTGTTATAGTCCACCTGGTGAATCTGATGGGAGAATGACGTTTCTGCCAGCATTTTGCAGGAGCAGAAGAACATAGAGTAAAGAGCAGAAATAAAATATTAATGTGTGTTACCAGCTGTTGCAAATTTGCTGGATGCCCTCAGCATTCAAGTTTTCTTATTGGATCATTTCAGCAGGACGCCTGGAGAGTCTGGGAACTGATGAGCCATGGGTGTCTTTGTTTCAATTGCCTATCAGCCAGGCATAGTGTGTAGCAAGGCTTAAGCCAGCTGACATTCACCGAGATGAAGAGATCCCCTGACTTTCCAGACTCCTGGCAGTCTGAGGAACTTGCATGTTCTAAAAGCTAACGATGAACTTGATTTATGGTGATCTTACTGCCTCTGCTGATACTCCACTCAACAGCAGCCATGACACTGATCAATTTTTCTGGCTTTATGGGTGCATGTTTGGTTTTAATATGTATGCCTCATTTAAATATCTTCCCAAACTTAAAAATAGGAAAATCATATATAGTGAAGACAAAACCTTTTTATTAGAGATACTGAAATAGCACACCCACTTTCTATTTTATAGCAAATATAACGATGTAACATTTCTAGCACAACATGCAAGGATGCCATCTACCTTATGAGTCACAGACCTTCCCTATGGAATTTTAGTATATAAGCAGTCCATGCTAGCAAAAAGACATGCTCTCCAATTCAGTTGAATTTTGTATTTCGTAATTTAATAAAAATATTCATCGTACAGGGGTATTTTAAGCTTCTCCATCCTGAAGCTGGTCCAATAATACTGTAAGAAATACTACCTGACATATGTACAGACAATGAAAAATAAAGCCATCCTGTTAAAGCTACTAAGTAGGTCTGAGAAGAGAAAATGTACTGCCATTTGGGTGTTCTCTGGTAGTTAATGGTGCCTTGCCCCTCAGCCCAATCCTTAGGCACTTGTTTTGATCTTAATTAATAACTACTTCCCATAGGATGCATGAAACATTGCTCCTCAAAACACCATGAAGGTCCCCTAAGAAAAGCCACCTGCAGCCTAATGGCAGGCCCAAGAATAGGTAAAGGCACATCCAATATCCTTGGCATCAAAGTCAGAAGATTGATGATGAGTTCTTAAATGTGCTCAGTATATTTTACACTTGGATTCAACTGCTAGAGATGCAGATGGTCAGTTTTCAAATGGCTTGATTGCCTTTAACTATGCTGTGTTCCCCAAGCTGCATGGCCACCTCCCCTCAGGAGAGTGTTTTGAATGAGTGGGTCTTTACTGGGAATGTCAGAGCTCTCTTTCATTTTTAGTAAAGTGTATAATCTCAGAACTTTAAGATGCCTTCAGGAAATACAAATGAAGTCTCCCCATTCCTCTTATCCCTATTTATTCATGCTTCTTTTCCTTCTTCTATAGAAAGTCTTACATATTCCTATATATTCAAGTGTCATAATTCTGATTGTAAGAAGACCTCTCTCTCTAATGCTCTAATATGAGGCCAAATAAACATTAGAATTATTCCTCAGATTGAAACTAAGACAATTCCCGAGGACTGTTATGGGATGGCATAGCCTATCTTTTGAAGCCATGTACCACGGCCATGGTGTCAAAGAGAACACTTCCTCACAGGTATTAAGCCAGTATGAGGAGAAACACATTCACTTCTTGCCACCATACAGCTTTCTGCACCAGGACAGGCATATGAGATGAACAGAGTAAACCAAAGCATCATGCTGTGTCTGGCAAAAGAGGGACACATCTAGACCAATGCGAAGCATTTTCCACCCAAACCAGAATATGATATGAGAAAGGGGCAAGGAGCATGCAATTGGATTATTGACCAATCCATGAAAGGATTATAAGGAAAGTGTTAAGAACAACTTTTCTGCCCCTTGGTAGAAGCATTTTTAGTCTCGTTTGAATAGCACCAGTGCTGAGTGCTGAATAACAAGAACAGACCCAGTTTCAGAAGAACTTTTGCAAAGGCAATAGCATGTCTAGTGGCTGTCCATCTTATGAAAACTATCTGCTGTCATATCATAGACATGCTTTGGATGTTTCTTGGCAAACACAGTGTGGCTGGCATGGTGAAGGGCACCTAACTAGTTGGAAGACTGGAACAGAAACAGTAAGTCTCTATCCTTCCCCCTACTCCTTTTGCCACACTTCCCTCTTATCCCTGAGTTATAGATGAGCTCAAGTGTAACACTGACTTGGTCATCTTTTGGTAGGAAGTACAATAGACTTCATATCATTCCCTCCACATCTTCCTGAGTTTTAAAAGACTGTAGTGAGTGTTGCTTGCTGTTTAGCCAGCTAAAATTAGAAAAATTGATTGGGGCATCACAGTGAAAGGAGATTTTCCAGTCCCTGTGAAGTTAGGGATAGTGATGAGCCAGCACTCTTTCTTGAGTCCCTTTGGTAATTACACTTCTGGCAGAAAGTAGATAGCATGATGAAGCTGGAAAATGATCAAAAGAAATTAAAAGGAACACAAGAAGGAAAGAAAGATTCTCAAAAAAAAAATGGACCAGGTCTTAAATGAACAGAAATAGCTTTCACATCCTTCACTTCCATTTTGCAGACTGCTTTAATTTACTACTGCATTGGAGAAAACAAAGAATTATCCTTACCCTGTTCTCTGAGCATTAGTCTTAGTGATTTATTGTTCTGTCCATGCTTGTTCTGTAGGGTTAGAAAAGAAGAGAGTTTGGTCTCAACATATCCTTTGGGCAACAGGCTGAGGTTTATCTGTCCCAGCAGAAACTGACTTTATCAAAGGATGTCTGCAAAAAATAACAGGGAATGCCATTGCTCAGTTGAGAGATTTGCCCTGAAGATCTTTGGAAAGGTCCTAACCTAAACAAACTCCTAAATTTCCCCTCAGCTATAAAACTTCACTTGTGTAGTTGGGCTCCTCTTAACCAAGTATTTTGTTCTCCCTTGTACTTCTTTCAAATAATAATTAATGAATGAGCAGCATTGCTCTTGCTAAGCTTGGCAGTGGGCATTCAGCATATAAGAAAATGCCTTTAAAATAATTAGAAATTAATTTTTTTAAAGGAAAGTCTGTTCTAAAAATTAAATTAGTAGAAAGGACACCGCAACAAAGTGTATCACATGTTATAATTAATTTTGTATCTGTTAGAATGAAGAAAAGAAGGAAAAAAATTTTTCTGACACTGGTTTAGCCATTTCGTATGCAATCCCTCTGACAGTGGTCTCAATTCCATTCTTAATACAGCAGGAGTTGAGGTGTACTGAGAGTTTAGTCTGTCCTTTTGCTAAGCTATGAGAAGGAAATCAGGATCACTAGAAACCATGAGAATTGTTTCAATGCTTGTGTGCTGAAATTGGAGAAGAAAAACTTGCAGTATGAACACGTGGCTTAGAAATCTTTGAAAGCTGGTTACTGTAACACTGTCCACAACTTTTTTTACTAAATCTCTTATGTGGCATTTGAAACACACTTAGAAAATAACACTTTTCTTCATGCTGTAAGGCATCCAGTTTATAGAGATCTAGCTTGATCTTATGTTTTTACAAGGTTACTTCATTAGAAAACTTATTGTATATCTAAAATATCTGGATAAAGCAGGTAATGTAAGTTTGTAATGTTTCTGCCGAGCATTGTAATTGCTCTGTGTTTAATTTCTCTGCAATAAAACTCAACACTGAAAATAACTATTAGAGAGTAACTTGGATCTAGAAAGTAATTGAGCAGCTGTATAGACTGAGCTTTCAGAATCTTTTTTATGTCGTCTAAAGCAGAAGGTAAGAGAAGACTTGTAGAACACAATGTTTTTTTAAAGTTATGGGAAAGAAGCATTCCATTAAGTCATATTAGGACCAGTAATGATATGGCTTCTTGCATAACATAGGTTACAGATTTTTCACTCTTGCATATAGCCTTGTTATGTGCCATATAAACTACTATAAGTTATACCTTCTTTGTTATCAAGAACTCTGAAAATACCTTGAACAACTAATTATTGCTGAAAATCAATTTTACTGTCATACAAATTGCACCAGGAAATAGGATTCTTAATAACAAATATATAATTTCATAAAAATATCTCTTTAGGGAGTTTCTGTTTAGTCTTAAATAGGTAAGTCTAATTGTAGAGACAAGCAAGATAACTTGGATGCTTCAAGCAGAGAGTAGACGCAAACACAGTCACTAGACATTCCAGAGGTAATGAAGTGGCAAACAGTCACAAAGGTCAGGCTAAAAGCATTCATCAGATGCTTTATAACACAAATTGTGGAATATTGCTGGTGAAAATGTCATTGGTGTTATAACTAGCTTTCAGTAACATTCCACTAAGGTGATATTAGAAAGCACTACTCACTATTGCAAAGTACTCATGTGGAGCTACAAAATTAGTGATTATCAGACATCCTGCTTTAGACAGATGTTACTATTCAGGACCTTAATGATAGTTCCAGTTAGGAAGAATATCTGGCTACTTCTTGGAAAAAGCCCTCATTGCCTGAATGTGCCTGAAGCCCTGTTTCCCTGAGCCAAGCAGAAAGAGCAGTAGGCGATGCTGTCAGCAGGCTGCCCACAGTGCTTTCTCCTCAGCTCCCACTAGGACTGGCCATACAACTCTCTGCTGTCTTCTGGGATTGTACACATCATGGGTGCTTTGATATTCTGCCTCTGACATTGACATATCATGTATCCATCCGCTCCCAGGCTTCCCCTCTTACTCTTCTTGGACAGTTCTGTTCTGACACTGAGCACTATTAAGGTTCATTTGTCTTTATAAGAGTTTAATTCCTTCTTTCATTATTTTTAATATGATCTGTCCATTCTTATGTCAGAGACATGATTGCAGGCCAGACATCAACTATATAACACTGTATTAAGATCAAATTGAGGTTTATTTGTAAGAAGATGTGGTTGTATTTCGTATTTCTAGATCCTCAATAAACACTGGCAAGGATGAAAAGGGGGAGGCTGGAACTTTCTGTTTGGGCCAGTGCTGGAGAGTGAAATACAGAATGCAGAGCCAGCTCTGTGGGCACAGAGATGAACCTCAGCTATAGAAATTTCTTTAGTTACTGGACCCAAGATGTTTGGGGATAAAGCTACAGCTTTAGTTAGAGAAAGGCAGTCTGCCTGGGCTTGTAAGAGAGAGACTAGGAGATACGTTCTCTAGACCCTGTTATACCTGATACACGGGCAAGTGACAAAAGCAGAGAGACACATAGAAACTACTGTGTCTGCCCCGTTGCCCAGCAGCTGCTTGCTATAGCTGCTAAAAGTTAGCTGAATTTCAACTCGTAGCATCAAAACTATGTGCCTGTATTGCTCCGTTTCTTTCCTTCTGTTTTCAGGGACAGGCTTCTGTGTAGCAAACTGCCAAAGAACACAGACAAGTGTAAATCCTCTGGTACCTAAACTGAGGCAAGTTTGTCTTAACAGTGAAAGTCATCACTGGAAACTTAGATATTTCTTATATGTGGACAGGCTCACCAACAGCCTGAAATTTAGATGCTAAGTGCCTACATTAGATGTTCTGGACATCTCATAAAACAAAATCAATAATTTTTTGTTCATTATTTTTAAGGAACAATATATATTTGGGCTAACATACATGGGCATTCCAAAAAGAAAAATCTTAACACGGTGTGAAGAAGTCTTCGTGTCATAATCAGTGAAGTATATTGTTTGATAGTGACTTCCCAGTGAACTGAGAAGATAAAAATACTATAATTCCATTTCCTATTGTGCAGATTATTATAGGCTGACACTAGCAGACTAATGTGATGTGATTTTAGTGTGAAAAAAGTCCAATGAAATTAAAGTGAGGATCATCTTGAAGTAAAAGTTAAATATAGCTATGTCCTTATGGACAATTTCCTCTCCTCTTGAATTCCAAAACCGCATTAGAACATTTTGCATCCACACATAGCAATTTTAACCTTCAGTCCCATTCCTGAAATCTAGATCTCCATGAATATTAGGCCAGCATTGCCACTCCACTGAGTGGTGTATTCATGAAAAACTCAGGTTCAAGGCCCAAGCTGAGTTGCTCCCCACCAGGGCTGGTTCTGCTGCTAATCAGGTACACAGATAGCCACTGTCACTGAGTATCTCGGAGGCAGTATCTTAGCTGTTTGCAAGACACTTCCCAGAAGTAAAGAGACTTACAGACAGCACATTTTCCTGCCAGTGAAACAAGGTACTGCAGCAAGCAGACTTTCTTTAATTCCTTGTCGTTTCAAAGTATTTTCTAGATAGATATATATGCACTTTTGATTCTTTCAAGAGTATAAGGAACGTTATTTCCTATTATTAACAATTTGATGTGAAGAAGGCCTGCTGAAAGTGGGGTTGTCTCAGATTGGAACATTTTCTGGGTTTTTTTGATGGAATTGCTCATGGCGATATATAAGGCATAAATTTGGGATGCTTGGTCACAAGAGCTTCACTTCAGTGTTTTTAAAAGTGACATGGTCACACAGATAAAGCCCGTATTTTCTATAGGTATTGGGTAATAGAGAGGAAATAGAAACAAGATATTTCCTAAAGTACTTAAATTAAATCACCCAATCTTTGGAGGTTATTAGGGGGAAAAATATAAATACTGTAATCAAGTTATTCCAGAATTGTCTAAGTTTTCTAGACAACTTCTGAAGCATCTGGTATCAACTCTTTTCAGAGGACATGCTGAACTTGGTTTTACTGTTGTCTTAATTAATCTGATCTGACAGTGATTTTCTTATTCAATTGAAAGGATAAAGGAACTTGGAGAACAAAAAAAATAATCTTCTGCAATCAGTTTTGTAATATAATACATTACAAAATAAGAATATTGTGTAAATGAAGACAGAAAATGTTTAGAGGTCAGCTTAAAAAAATAAAATTTCTGTGAGCACTCTCAAAAAACTACGTAAAGAATCTGTTTAAAATTTCTTGAAGCATGTTTTATTCCAAAACCTATTTAGGTCATTCATAAAGTGTGGCCGGGAGAACCTTGTATGGGAATCTTCAGGTTTCTATGAGGCAAAAGGAGCAGGTAATTATATCATTTGACAGAGAACAGAGCAAAATATTGATTAAAAATGATTACTCTCTATGCAGATTTATACTTTTGACTAGAGTACATATTTGAGGCTTACCATGTAAAATTAGACAGTTACAGCTTCACATGTCCATATGAAAAGGAGGAAAAAAAGCCACTTAAAGGATAATGCAATAATACAACTTAAAATGTAACTGAAATTGAAGATACTGAATTGCCAATTATCTAAATTACCAGTTGCTAAAGTTGCTAAAAACAAACAAAACTTTGAAAAGAATGTTATTAGAGAATCAAAATATATGTCTGGATTTCATTTAAACCTTGGTACAAGTAACTGGTAACAGACCTTTTCCAGCTTTGACCTCTATCTAATTAAAAAAAATATTTATTGCCTGAAATAATGCCTGAAAATAGGAAGCCATACTGTGCTTTTTTCCTGTACAGGTATTAAAATATTTGAGCCAGAACTCACTGAAATCTGTATTTTTCCTCCTTGTTTGTAATGGGAGTGCTTCAGTTCCAAAGTTAATGTAAAAGTGTTTGATATGTCTCTAAACACAGCATCAAACATAGTCCTATTAAGATCTTTGGATTTTATGGTCCAGTTGAAAACTTTTGAAACTACCTTTTAGGTACATTAATATGTTCTAGGTAACTTCTGAAACTGTTTTTGTTAGGTACTTAAATTCTGTAATTTCTGAGAAAATAAAATTCATTTTGACTTGGATGATTGTGGGGGAAGAACATCAACAATTATAAAATACAAGTCTTTGAATTACATTCAACTCAGTAAAACAGTAATAATCTTATCTTAATGGCTATTTTCTTTGGATATTGGAGATCAAATTTTACAGAAGATACATGGTAGAATGAGAATTTTTGTCTCAGTATATACTGACATTTCCTCTTCTTGGGTGTGAAAGTGGAAGCAAACTAGACTATACAAAGTAAAAAACCTGAGGGCAAAGAGATTGCAGACTGCTGATCTTGGTGTCTGGCAGACGTGGGCAGATAGCAACCAAGTTCTCCAGGGTCTGAGCTCTGCTTAAGTCTCTGAAAGGACACAGTGTATGTGAGGTGGTTCACACTGCATTTGAAATGTGTAGTTTTTAAGACTATTTCCAGTTCCTCACATATATGTTGTAGCTGTTCCTGACTGCTTTTAAGTGAAAATGTAGTGATTTGGTACCTGCCAAGAGTAGGAAACTCTGATTCTGGGCCTTTCCCAACATAGCTGATGTTCAGTTGCTCAGGTACTTCTGCTTCTGTGGACACTTGTGTTTAAAATGGAGCTACTTACTATTCAGTTTCATTGAAAATGGGCAGTTGGGACCATTTTATTTTGAATTGGATCTTGCTTTCTGGTTTTTAGCTGATCTGTCATCCAAACAATAAAACCTAAGGTATTATTTAATGTGATAGTTTAGGCAGTTTCTGGGACAGCTCTACTTTTTTTGTCCCAGTTTTTATTGTGTTGACAGGGATTTTAAACCAACAGTTTTCAATTATAATTAGTTCCATCTTTTTTTATGTATCATTTTGCAACTGCTATTTATCCCCACAGGCATGAACTGGTCAGTTCACCCTGAGACATAAAATTACCGTATCTAGATGCTCAGTTGTACATTTTCTATTAAAGGAATACCCTTGTTAGGTTAGTGTGATAACGTGTGCAGATGATCAGTTGAATGCCTCAAGAGCAGGGAGTGGGCAAAGAAAGATGAAATCTTAATCATTACATTGCACTAATGATCTTTATGAACAATTCAGAAATAATGCAATATGTATAATTCTATTCCAGTCTTAATAAAATACATATATAATAAGTAAATAAAAGTAAATAATAAAAATAAAATAGTAAAATCATAAGTCATTCTTCACTGACTGTCAGGTAGCCTTTAACCAATATGTTGCACTCCTGTGAGACTTCCTGTTGTATTCAGTATTTAATGTGTGGATAGAAAAGAAAATTCTGCAGCCAGGTCCTGAGCAAATGCCATGGAAGCCTTTGGATCTCCATTTAAAAGCCCAAGTGTAGAATGTAATTTTCACTATTGATTATTCATGACACAATATTAATTTCAAGAGTATCTAACTATTCTTTAATACTTTTCTCTATGGTGCTTAGCATGAAATGATAGCTGATGTGTTTTGAAAGTCTAAAAGCTAACATAGTCTTCATTGATCATACCAACAAATTCAGAAGTGTTCAAATAATGTTCTTAAAGCCAAAAGTCTCGCACAGTTTCCAGTATATCTGTGTTAAAGCTCCTGCAATTTACTCCCTTGCTTTCAATTATCATGACAGATAGTGCAGATACAATAAATTATGTGCTGGTTAAAAAATAAGCAAGTTAGTATCCTTACCTTCTCTGAATATATATCTTGCATGAAAAAACAAAGCACTGACAAGTGGCATGTCTTTGCTGAATTAGAGTGGCTCTGAACTATATTGCCATTTGTACTGAACTGCACAGTTGCAAGCTAAGATTAATAATTCACCTGAAAGAGAATGTCATATAATGTAGCAAATGCTTAAGACTGAAGAGGGGAACACTCATGTTAAAATGTTCACTGGAAGAATAAGCTATATAAAATAGTGAGTTATTTTCCATGTTGGTTTTGGCTGTGGCTATCTTAGAGGCACAACATCCCTTCATGATTTATAGCTATAAAGAATGTTATAATATCATTCCCAGTAAGTAGCAGGTAGTTCCCTGAATCTGACAGCAGCAAAAATTTATACTGTGAAGTCTGGTTTTATCTTGTTCAATTGTAAAATTTCCTTTTCCCCTCCAGGATACTGGTGAGGGTTTTTTTTTAGCATTCATATACTTTCACTGTTCTCTTCTTTGTGCCTTATTAACATAACAAATGGCAACACAAGAGGCATACCGCACACAGGACACACACGAAGGGTTCACAGTGAGAAGGTTTAGGTGTCAGTTATGTTAAAGTAAATCAAAAGTAATGGTCTGAAAACAATTCTCTGTATGCTAGGGTATACTGATCCACAAGACTAATTCTGAGGGCTCTACACAGGTTACGTGGTGTACTTTCTATAGATTTAAATTTTATATTGGACAAGTATTAAAAATGTTTAACACTTCAATATATATTTCCATTTTATAGAAATGAGGGAATTTCCATTAAGACTTTAGGAAGCTTAATACTTTACTAAGACTTCATTAAAAAATTAATGGATTTTGAGAAAGCCTGGTGCTGTGATATTGGCATCTCTCATTAAGTATTGCTATGTGATATACAATTAAAGCAAGAGCTGTGATTTTGCAGACTTTGCTCTTGGGCATACACGTCTATTCTGTGATTTTCCTCTTTAATAGCTCAAGTCAACCCTCATCCTAAGTTCTTATCTGCTGTTTTCCTCAGAATATATGTTGCACAGTGCCAAGGAAAACTCAGAGGTGCTGAGCAGTTTCTCCACCAGCTGACATGAATAGGAATTGCAGAAGTTCAGCACAGTTGCTTTTTATTGATAATCTCATGGTACTTTTTTTCCCCTGGCATTATTGTACACGTTCCTGTAATTCCCCATACCACATACTTATGAAACAGCGACTTTCTTAAAAATTATTTCAAATGAAGTTATAAGACCCTATAGTCACTATAGGACCACAATGCTCATTCCAGCTGAATTTTCTTTAGATTTTGGCTTACACAGGCTTTCACGGAAGGGATTGTTCAGTAGTGTATTGTTATGTGACAAACATTTGCAAATTAAGAAATAGCTTATTCATATGTTTATAACATTTTAGTCCTTCTTCTGTTTGTATGGGGGCACTGGTAGTCCAAAATTTTATATCCAAAACATGCAGAATGATTCTATACTTTCATTTAGGTCTTGAACTGGATTTGAACTTATAAGATCTTACATGAAAAATGTGAGAAAAAAAGTGTTTGTCTCCTGATATTAAGGAAATACAGAGAAAATACTTTGCATTTTGAGCGATGAATTTTGCTAATAATGTACAAAGATGCAGAGTAATGAGTGTGAAGCTTTATGTCTACTTCTGAATGCCAAGAAGAATCCCACTTGAATATATTAATAATTTGATTTAATAATAATGTTCTTTGATGTAAAATGAGCAATTTCAACCTACCAATGTAATGTTATGCATATATCTATGAGTTATGACTGTAAGGGACCTTTCCCTGGGGACTCATTGCTGCCAAACCAAAAGGACATGCTGGTAACTGGGAAGTACTAAGTCTTAAAAAGTCCGTAAGGCTTTAAAGATGATGCAGGTAATTTGTCTGATGAGAAAAAAAAACATACGATCATCCAGTAGCATTTGTACTATAGTTGTTCCTTAGTCTGTGGGAGCGTAAAGCATTTTATGATTTTTGCATTTTTTCTTCTCATAAATTTATTCCTAAAAGGCCAGCAGGGATAGAGAGCCAGTGATGTACATCTACAAAAAGAAACCGGCAATTAAAGACATAGAAGAGGTTTAGATTCTTCCTACTTGGTCATGTGCTACCTTTCTGCTCCCTTCCCATTCCAAACCAGCTCAAATCAGGAGGAAGCATGTCTGCAATATCCTTCACGGATACCTGGACAAGCAGGATTGGCTTTGATACTGCACAAAGGTCCTGTTGTTCTATGAGGGTTCCTTTTTCAGAAGCCCTGAGAGGGTCTCAGGCAATCCTTCTTTCTGAGCACTTTTCATCAGAGCTGGGAGAAAATTCTCTTAAATAAAACTGTTGTTTTGTAGAATAGCACCAAGCTTGCCTCAGCATAAATCATGTGCAGATTAGCTGATCATGTCCCAGGGACATCGTTTGTGTTCGTTGTACACGTTCGTCATCAGAATCTATTTGCATGGGAAAGATGAGCACCACTTACCTGTCCAAGTGTAGTGACTGTGCCATTTAACTGTGCTGACCAGTCACCTCAATGAATAAAAGGTCTGATTATTTCTTAGTTATTAGATAATGTGCTGAAGAGAACCCCATGAAATTAACCTTTAAGATGACACAGTAAAAGGAAATGAGTCATTCCAGATGATGCTCATCACCATGTGAGCAGTGAGCTTGCTAAATTAATTCTGCCTTAGTGTGGGTGAAGTGGGATCAGTCCACATCATTCATACATTTGCTGCTCATACTGACAGTTTTGGGACTGGTAAATAGAAATAAGCAATGACTTATGACTAAGTAAAGCAAAGTTTTTAATTATGTTTACTGGTTATACTTTCCAATTGATCTGATGTGACTGATGAGCGAGAACTGAGAGCTCCTGAGATGTGTGTGATAGAAGGGATAAAAGGATGCAAAATTCTAGGCAAGGACTTGAATGACTGGTGCTAATGGGGAAGTAGAAGCAGTTTTAGTCTTGGACAGTACTAAAGAAAGAAAAGATAATACTTCATCATCTTATTCACAGGACACTGTACTATTCTTAGAAATATCAGCCTATCTCAGTGATAGTGATCACAATTTGCAGTGATTAGTTGAAAAGTAGGGGCTTCTTCTGACTGAGTAGCTGAGGAGAACATGAGACAGGAAAAACACTTTCCACTTTTTTGGAAAGAAGAGCCAAAGAAGTCACGGAACATACCTCCAAGCATCACAGTGACCCCTGTTGAGTATGATGCAGAGAGACTGGTAGATATGATACAAACAGCTTTATACCAGATCGGTGGTTAGTTAAACACGAGCTGAAGCACACACTTCCCTGTCTGGATGGATACCTGTCAGTGATGCCCACTGACAGGCTGCAATGCCATCTCAGAGGTTCTGTCTCTGAATGGAGACTAGCTGGGAGAGCACCCGACAGCAACCAGCAGATAAACACTTCCCTGGTGCCTTCAGTGTTCATACATATGGAAAAATTTGCTGCCCTCTAATGGACAACCCCCAGCATCTCAAATTTCAAGTATGTTTATTTTTAAGTTTATTTGTAACTTTATGCAGGAATACTTTTTCAAGGGATCTATAAGGGTCTATTACCTATATTTGTTAATGCTTAGCACTAAGAATTTCTATTTCAGTATGCTTAATCATATATCGTGGGTTGTCATTTTAGAGAGAATACTTATTAAGCGCCACAGGTAATACAAGGATTTTGCATTCGCTGGCTTTAAATTTATGAACAGGGGTCATCACACAGCTTCCCTGATTTCAGCAGCATAACAACACTAAATTATTGCACGTAAGTGCTCTGGTATGTTTACAGGCGAAATTTAACTCACTATTTATCAAAGTGAGACAGATTATTCTAGACCATCCTTAAACAAGTTTGATACTGTAACTTCATGGATGTAACTCTCTCTCTTAGTAGAAGTCATGACTATGTCAGAAAAGTATTGCTTTATCCCATGGGGTTTACATCAGCATGTGCACACTTACAAAGCACATTAGCAAAAAGGAGTTGGACAAGACCACCATCCCTGCAATGACTGTCATAATGAACAAACAGTTCAAAGAGCAGACAATTGTTACTCCTGCTAAAGCTGTTAGCGATGACCTGATTGTATGATTTGTACTTCAGAAAGCAGAACAGATAAAATGGCATAAGAGTATCTCTATTTGATCAGAAGAACCATCTAGCATGTCCCAGAAAAAAGTAAATTAAGTCTATATATCTGTGATATGTATATAGATGTACATGTGTATGTGCCTGTATGATTATATATGTTTGTACACATTCACAACTACACATATATTGTCGTATTTATAATCGTATGGTGATTAATCCAACTATGATATAGACTAAATCACTCAGGAACTCCTTAGTTAAGTGTACAGCATGGTGTCTTCTACCTAGTAATCCATGGGGAATTCTTCCTGCATGCTCTTGTCTAGTCTGCCCCTAGACTTCAAGCATCATGGCCTCTCACAAAGTAACCACGCGTTGTATGATGCAGTATCTCCTTTTGCTTGCCTAAGCTTGTCCTCCCAGTAGTATCATTCATAGTTACAACATGAACATTACTGTTAGAATAGCAATTTGGACATCATGCCAGGTTCTCAGCTGCCACTGAATTCCGTGGAAGAACAAGTAAAACCATGCTCTGCTTGATGAATTTGAATTTATGAAAGTGCAGGCTTTGAACAGGTGAATATGTGAATGAAACAAAGTTTCCATCTCCAGGTTGTATTTATAAGTTTTGAGGGTGTATTATGGATTCGGTTCTTGTCATTTGCCTGGGAAGAGAGAGGTATGCAGTATGATTAGGAGTGGTCCTGCAGGCCTCCAGGCAACAGGCAAAGAAGACATACAATTGGCAATTATATTTCTAGTGCCTCTGAGCCTTTGGAATGAGCTGGGAAAAGTGACCAGGCTTTTAATTATTTTCTTAAGATTTGGTGTATACAGTCAAGACAATATTTTTTTATCAACTGTAAAAAATAATCAAATCAGGTTAATCTGGTTCGTTACTTTTAAAGAAAATAATTACTAGTTTTGGTCATGATAAAGAAATGCCTTTGAAATGGTGCTGAGTTGATAAGCAATTTAGGAATTCCTTGGATACTTTTTGACCAAAGAGAATTGCTCAAACTCTTTCATCTCTAAAGCACAAAATATCATTTGTACTTTACTCTTGTATTTTATTCAGTATGTCTCTGAGATTTATAGTTTCAGCTGACATTTTTTACTGCTTGCATGTATTTTTACCTCAGCTACACCCATTGTTACATAACTGATTCACAATATTTCACAGATGTAATTGATCAGTTTTGAGGGGAGGCTGCTTTTGCTCAAGTTTTCTCCAGAGGAAAAAAAAAGATGTAACTTCAAAACAACACCTATTTGTCCTCCTTTTGCCTGGGAAAGAATATTTAGTGGTTTGATGTAAAGAAGCAGAGATGATTGTTTTACTCTCTTACATTGTTTAACACTAATAATTCTAATTTATCAGTCCTGGGAAAAAGATTTTAACCTGTACAATAGCTTTGGAGAATTGAAAGCAGTTTTAAAAGATTAAATAGTGAAATGATCAAACTTCTTTGTTCTTTTTTGACCCATAATACACATTTGAGCTTGAGTCTACAGAGTTGAAATGTCAGTTTAACACTTATATTTGGCAGTATAAAAATAGTGTGCGATATCTCACTTGGGAGATGTTTTTGAAAGAGAATAGGACATTGCAAAAGCCAGTGAAGCTAAAGTGAGGATGTAGTGCTGAGAAATCAGTAATGGTTCAGTGTTTAAGTGTGGTTTTGATGTGTAATTAAGACACATGAGTTTTAAGAAATAGGAGCAGAGGTTGTTGTAGGGCAAGTGTGTAGTTGCTAAGTTGAGGCTATGAGCATCAAAGCAGACAGGCTTATTACTGTTGTTGCTAGAGAGCAAGAGGTTGTCTGTATAGGCAGCAGTTATATCCCATCTCCTCATCCTTTGACCCAAGAAGTCTTAAATCAGATCTCATAGGCTGTATTGTTCCCTATAGCTTCTGATGTACTCCATTGCTTCCACAATGCCTTCAGGAGACTTGAAAATGAACCCTGAAACTACCAGCCCTGTCCTCCTTTTGCTTGTCATCAGCTGCAAGCAGGGTCTTCTTGTGGCTGTTGTCATCCTTGGGGTAACAGTGGCTTCTCCCCTGGGGAAACTTCTTTACCCTTCAAGGGCATGAATAATATTTCTAGATCTGTAGTTAATGTGGTATCATACACTTGTTCTGTTTGTCTTCCTGATTTTTATATGCTGAATTCAGTACATAAATGGTGATCATAAGAAACCCACAAGTACTCAAGGAAAGAGATCAGTTGCTTCTGTGTAGATAATGAGAAGAAATAGAAGCTGCTGCTAATCAATACACAT
The DNA here is from genome assembly GCF_000691845.1 of Merops nubicus. Lineage (NCBI taxonomy): Eukaryota > Metazoa > Chordata > Aves > Coraciiformes > Meropidae > Merops > Merops nubicus. The sequence continues at coordinate 130,218 of NW_008618196.1, forward strand.
GCCAAAGCTGGCTTGAATTTGCCCTTATCTTCAAGGATTGAAAATAAATAAATTAATAAATAAATAAATACATTGAGTTAGTAAAGCCAGTAGGCAATTAATGTCATATCATTGGTTGTTCTAAGTGATTTATACTTGGTTGCCCTCTACTTGTCACATGCAAGACCACAAACACTTCCCTACAGGGGACCTGGTTAGGGAGTTTTGTTTGATACCAAAGGAGAGCAGAGTCCTTGCCCTGTTCTAATGTTCACTTACTCCTGGCCCAGCACCACGTTCAGGAGGTCCCACCTTCCCTTCCAATAACCACTACATGGGATGGTTGGGCAGGACATTGTGTTGGCTCCTGCTATGGCACTGCTCACAACTGCCTGTCCCTGGGTTACCTCTGACAGTCATCTCCATCCATCTCCTGGATCTCCAGAGTCTTCCACACTTGCCATTTCTCTCCTCCAGCCAGGATCTTCACTTTCTTTCTTCTTTCCAGACTTTGTTCCTCTATCCAAGGCCATTTCTTTTCAAGAACCATTCTTTCAAGCACCTCCTCTTCTTTCTGGACCCATTAGCCCCCAGTTTTCTCCATCAAAACTTTCTATGTGCAGAAGCACGTCACATGATCAGTCTGCTAACTGGTGGTTCTGTCTCAGTCTTTGTTAGTAACTGGATGGCTCAAGGAGACCCTTTAGTCCAGATGTTACCAAGGTTTCAAACCAGACTATATACTGGCTGCAGTTAGCAAGTAGCCACTTCTGCTTGAGAGTTCAAAAGTTCAATTTCAAATATTCATGCACACATGCACCAAATTATTTGCATCCTGCTAGCATTCACAATTTAAGCTATTTTTACCAACTATAATGCTAAGTAGTTTTTCTAGTTCTATTAAAACCAATAAAAAGGAGCCACACATTTATCATGGAAGTTCCCTCCAAGAACCTGCAGCTGTAAGGGATTTGCTACTGAAGTTATTAGTGCAGTGCTTCTGTGAAAAAGGAACTCATGCTGATGTCAAAAATATGTTCCTCATTCCACAACAATCAAAATTATGAGACAGTCAAAAAGGAACATAATTGTGTTACTATTTTATTGCTTTACTCCTTTCCTGTAGCTTCTCTCCTACCCTATTTGGCACTGAGTTGACTAGTTCTTGGTCTTCACAGATTGTTTTTTTCCATTTTTGCCTGCATGTGGCTTCTCATGTTGAGTTCTTAAACTATGACTTGAGTTTCAAAAGCTTATTATATGCAGTAAAAAAGTTTATTATAATAGAAATAACAGTTACAATAAAAGCAATAGGGCCTGTTTTTAACATCTTATGTGAGTATTCATGTAAGCTGGTTAGTTATGTAGCTGCCATATAATCACCATCATATCTTGAATGTACAGTATAGCTTCAGTAATTGTGCATTCAAATTTATTTTAAAGAACCCTACAGAGAATGACATAACCAAGGGCCTAATCCTACATAATTTATTTACAAGGCTATTTCTTTCTTCATGCTGAAATTCTATGTTTATTACAATAGGCCTATTTGTGAGAACAGTGCTGCTTCCTTGATCAAGTACTACAGATCAAATTTGTATAGAGATATCAATAAGAAAACTTCATGTGGCAGTTACACACAAGTATGTTGGAGATGTGCATCAGAAGAATTGCATTCTAAGGTAGTGAGAGGAGTATAAAGTATCTAAAATTAATTTATTTAATTTTGAATTAAATTTAATTTTAATTATTTTCAAAAGGCAATTTTTGTTGCATATCATGGACTATTCTTATTGAAATGTATGGCAGTTGTTACTGAGGCTGATTTCCCTTTCTCTGATTCATGCTGTAGATTTACATCTAGCAGGCAGCTAAGACCCACGCAGCTGCTCACACACTCCCCTGCAGTGAGATGGGGGGAAGATGGCTCTACTTCAGCCAGAACCAGTACAGGGGGAAGATGGCTCTATTTCAGCCAGAACCAGTACGGCAAGTTGAGCTGTAGTCTTAAAAATGACCACTCACAAGTTTCCATCCCTACTTGGTTATATCTCTTTGACTCTACTCATAAGTTCTACTCATAAATCACATCTAAACTGGCCAGATCTTTCTGATTCATAGTTCCTAGCTCAAGTTGTGCCAAGGCAGTCAGTAGTGCTTGAGCTCCCAGGAAAGGCTCTGTTGGGAGCTGGATGCACTACTCTGCACAGCCTTAGCATCATATGAGGGTGCCTAGTTGCTCTGAACACAGCAGTGAAATTGGACTACCATTACGGTCACACAGGAGATATTCCTAATAATGGGATTTTTGTGTTATCTTATCACTGAACTTGGAAGAAAAAGCATTTATTGAAAACAGAAACCCTGAAGGTTTTCAATTTTACTATTAAAATGCCAGTCCTTTCTAACTGGTAACTTTTAGTATCTCTCATTTATTTAGCAGATATATAAACCTGTACTTCTTAAAGCTGAATAGTCTTAATACTTTTCACTAAAATCCTTTATGAGAGAGTTATAGGGATATGAAAGTTTAATATACAGTCCTTGATACTTCACAAGTACTATCTCCTACAACTCTCTTAATGTCAGCAAGATTTCTGATGCACAAACACACTTAGCTTTACTATAGCACTTGTGGCTTTCAAATCTCAAAGTCAATGTACAATACCATCATCTCTCCAGCATGCCTTTTTAACACATAAAGGAACTGAGGCACAAAGAGGCTAGCTGGCTTGCCTGTGGTAGTCACCTGGCTGGCTGTAGCAGAAGCAGAACTACAGCTCAGCCTCTGATGATGCCCCATTAATCTGCTTCACTTGAGGTAGACTATCATTCAGTTTGTTCTCATTCTTGATAAGGGACAGCTACGAGTTTACTAAATTGGGAAAGTCCTTTTCTGTTTCTCATACAGAGTTATGATTTTAGATTAAAAATGAGGGAATCAATCCACATATTTTTATGTATCTGAAAAGCAAAAGTTTTACCTAACCTCCTTTTTTAACCACAAGTGAAAGGAGGGTACCCCAAGGGATGGGGTTCATCTCATGTCAGATAGATGTCAGTTGAGATTAACCATCCTAAGAGGAGGCTGCCTGTTTTCATTCATTAACTACTCAAAATTCCAAGACAGCTATCAAGGCAAGATGCTTATCTTTAAACAGCCAAAAATTGACACATTGACTCTAAGCCCATTACAACGTAAAACCAAAAGGCAGATTTTGTTTGTGTGCATGACAGTTCTTCCCTGCAGACATGCATATTGCTATCCATGCTCTTTCCTTTATTGTTGTAAATATGCTCAAAATTTCTTGGAAAAAAAGATTTATTTTATGCATTTTCACCTATGGTTCAAAATATTAGTTGTTGAAACCAGCCAATAATCAAACAAATCTGCTCCACATACTTTCTACTGTGCTCCTACAGCTATAGACAAGCCATATGTCAGGAATTTGTACAAACATTGTTAACCCCCGTAAGAGAAGCATAGCAAATGTCTGTTGAAATAAAATCATTTCAGTGGTTAGAATTTTATAGTTCTTACAATTCTATGAAGGGAAAATATTTTGATGCCTCATAAGGAATCATTTATCTCTGTGAATAGGTTGCTATTCCTTGTAGAAAATCCAACACCTTTTAATTAGAAGCTGTTGTATGTGTATTTTTTTCCTACATTGGTTCACTGACTCATCTAGTAAAATTTCTCCAGCGGTATTTATTTACTTGATTAAATATGAGAGCATTGTTTTCCTTCTCAAAGGTACCACTAAGAACTTGGTCACAGTTCTATTTATACTGTCATTTAAAATCTATATTCTGCCCTAGTACTTCCTAGTGATACCAAGTTACTCTTGTTGGTGATACAAATGCCCATGAAATGATACAAAATATGAGAAATAAGGGGAAAAAAAACAAAGCAAAACAAAACAAAACAAACTCAAACCACAAACTCAGCCTCCTTTAAAACAATAAAACAAAGAAAAATAAACAGGCAAAACAACCCAGTAGCAAACTGTATGTACTACCATACATTGGCACGGATATGCCCTTTCACCTGGACTATGTCAACACACAAACAGTAGCTGGACTTCTTATGAAATAAACTTTTCTTCCTGAAAAAAATAGGAGATAAAATAACTTCTGTTTCAAATTAATTATTACATCAAATTAATAATTTCTCATTGAAAGATGCTTTTAAATTAAAAACCTATTTATTTTTAAAAAAGAGAAGGAATTACTTCATTTTTCCAGTTAAAACAATGCCAAAACTTTTAAATTATTTTCAAAATAACTTCAATGATGATGAATCTGCCTATATGAAAACTCAATATGTGCCTGAAAATTTAGTTCAGTTTGAATTAGAACATGTACATGAAGCTTCCAAAATATCATTGATTTAGCTAACTTACTTACATTCTGAAGAGCATCATTTCCCAAAACTTTTCTTAGAAGGAAAATTATACATTTACAGTTGTAAAATAGAAACATACAGGAGATTAGAACTGCATAGCACTGTCCAAAAGTTTGTATTCAGCTTCCTTAGCTTTCAGCTTACATGACTTTCACAAATTAGATAATAGTGTTTAAATTCTTCTTTATATTTGAATAATCGCACAGTGCCAAAACTATAAAATTATCCCTAGGGTATAAAGGACAATTATCTGACAGAGTGACTCCCATTAGAACACATCAAGATCTCTGTCTATCCTGTGTGACAGAGTGGTATTTTAAGGTCTTTAGTCATATTTCTTAAGTAGGCTTTTTGCTGTAACAGTTTGCTTACTGGGAGTCACAAAAAAACCTTTCTTTTCTTGTTTATATATGACTTTAAGTAGCATTACCACTCAGTGCATAACCATGACCTTTGCTCATTCCTAGCATGCTTTCAGTCTTCAAAATATGGCAATAATTCCATTGTTTTCTGAGTTAACACTAGTTCCTTAGCAGTGATATTGCTGGAGAACAGACAGGGCCTCGTCAAGCAAGGGTAGACACCAGGGCAGTGCAGATCCTTCAGGGAGCAGCAGCAGAGGCAGCAGATTGGGATTCCTCAGTTAAAAGGAACTTTTTTTCTGGTGTTTGTTCTCTGTTGTGCTTTCTAAACAAACCCTGGAATGGGTTGCCCAGGGAGGTGGTTGAGGCTCCATCCCTGGGGGGTCTTTAAGACCAGGCTGGATGAGGCTCTGGGCAGCCTGATCTAGTGGGAGGTGTCCCTGCTCATGGAAGAGGGGTTGGAACTGGGTGACCCTTGTGGTCCCTTCCAACCCTGACAGATTCTGATTCTGATTCTGTTTTAGCAGAGGACTTAGTAGTGTTGGCTTAATGGTTAATGATCTTAAAGGTCTCTTCCAACCTAAAGGATTCCATGATATTTTAAACCCACGTTCTCCCAAGCATCACGTTGTGTGTATGCAAGAGATATATCCAGAAAGGAAGGAATTCCAACTATTGAATCTTCTTCTTATCCTCTGGGTTCTTAAGGTGGCCACCACCTGATGGTTTTAGAGATGCCACTTGCACACTTTTAGCAGCTGATAGCGATTTTTGTTTCTCTACTCTGCACATCTGTGAGTCACTGGAAAATGTTACAGGGTTTCTCTCTGACCTTTTTTTTCCCTTATCTCAGGGTCTTATGGCCTCAGTCCTGTTCTTCATCTTCCTACCATTGTCTCTTTATGGTTTCAGGCTGCACTTTGGTTTAGTCAATCAGCTGCTAAAGTGTGGCTCTGCCTTGTCTATTTTAGTCTGCTTTCTCTTTCCTGAGCTAGATGTCCTTAGAAACCACATGTAAATATGTTGGAGTCTTGATGACCTGATAACCCATGTGCCATAAACCTTTTCCATCCTCATACATAAATTTATAAATTCTCACTCATTTTTCATTCATACTAATCCTAAGGTTTCTATTATGTATGTAGATATGCTTGGCAGAGCCAAGACCCTAATCTTGAAGAATTTCTCTCCCTTGAATCAGTTTTTCTTGCCAATTGAGTGGCAACTAGGATACCACAGATTGCTAAGCATTTGCTCTTTTTTGATGTAGCACTTTTTTTGAAGTGATAGAGATAGGAAACAGAACAGAATGTCACATATAAATCCTCCATTGACATATAGACACTGGTGCTACTGGGGATGGAGAATCTAGGTCTGTCTGGGATCCACTGTGTTGAGCTTGATCTTTGAAGAGATTCACCTTGTTAAAGGGAAGATCAGGCCATGGGTATCTTAGCAACAGCCAATGGGCCTCCTCCTGCATGAGGTATGGGTAGGTTCACTCTTACTCTGTAAAAGACAGAACTTTAAAGCTTTTTTTTGTTATTATTTGGAAGTACAAATAAAATTTTAACAGTAATAAGTTATATCACTTCTCTTTTAATCTAAATTGAGAGTTGAGCTTAGAGCCTAATTGTTTTGACAGTAGAACTGTTTTATGTAGACTTTGTTTGACATGTTTGCTGGAGTAATATATACTCTTAAGAAACTAAGTAATATAGTGTGATTCTTCAGACACACATTGTAACTTCCCCAAGAACTGTGTGCTTACCTCTCATGACATGTCCCTCTTGTCCCTCCAAAATAAAATTTCAAAATCAAATATCACTCCACTCTCAGCTGTACCTGGTAGAAGCTGCACTAAGCGGAACCTGTTTGTGTAAATGAGAATACTTTTTTCTTCAAAAATGGAAAATGAAAAAAACACTGCTGAATTTTGAACATGCCAATATTGATAAATAAAGAATGCGGAGAGGGATACACTGATCTAAATTCGTACCTGACATTAAACCACCATGAATACAGTGTGTTTTATGTATTTACCACTCATGAAGGAGACACCAAAGAGAAATTCCTGCAGCTTCATTGTTTACACATTTTAAGTGACTCTTCAGGTGAATTTGAATTAAACAGACTTTCTAACGCCCTCCCATTTTCTTAAAAAAAAAAAAAAAAAGTTTTTTTTAAGAAGTCTGGATTCATAGTAAATTGTTTTTAAAAACTGAATTTTTTTACGAACACAACCTGATAATGAAATGCTTAAGATCTTTGGTTAAATTAGAGCTCTCTCCAGGAAACTCATCTCTCTGGTAAAATAATTCTAATGTTTCATATGATATTACTGAAAGCAAAGTAAATACACAATGGTCTATAACTTCAATGAACAATATGTTTTGAAAAACATTTATTTTTCTGAAACACTGAATAATTACAATGCACCACAGCATTTTGTTCAGCATGGTATAACATAATTTGTCTGTAACTCTAGTATAATCTTATATATGAGAATGAAGTAATGGTGAAAACGTTGTAAATTAATAATTTATATCATAGTTATTTTCATAAATAGTAACCATGATCTTCATTTAACTTGCTGAGAGCTTCTGTTCAAATTGTATAAATACATCCAGATCATCATTTGTTGCCCTAGCCTATTTCAGTCCAAAGGGTGATCTACAGAATTGTGTGCCAATTTATAGAAATCTGAAGGCAGATTAAATTAGAGAAGTGTTTAGTATTTGGCTGGGAGCTGCAGCTTTACCCATCAGTGGTGTGGTGTATAGCTAGCTGCCTGTAAATGCCAAGTACACCCCAAATACAAGGCTGATTTGTTCTGGCTGTACTTTTACAAATGCCATTTCAGAGTAACAGCATAACAGCCATACGGCATAGGCAGGTCTATTCTATTATTTCTATTTGATTATCAACATATCCATTTTTAAGAACTGTGAGTGCTGTCTATATAATAATTATTGTAATAATGGAAATTATTCAGCAGAGGTGCAAATGATGAATTGGAGAGGAAGTTCAGGTGTCTACATAAAATAGTGGGGTTTGGTATGACTCATGCCCAGCAGTACAGGAAAATACATTAACACATTGACGTTCATCAGCTTATTTTTAACCATCAGAAAAGTTTAGAAATAAAAGAAAAATTACAGAAGAACACAAACCATAAAGTAATTTAGTACTGAATGTCAGACTGCAGGTTGATATTGTTTCTCCCTGTTCCAAGTGCACATTTAACGTTCATGGCCCTTTCTGGGATTTCAAAGTAATGTTTCTGAATTTTAATTCTTCTATGAAACAGAAAGACCTTCACATTCTACTGATTGAAGCTGCTAGCCTAGAGAGTCCAGTTTTCTTTTCCTCTGTGTGCACTGGGCCCGTGAAAAATGGAACTCAAACTGACATGTTTATTTTGCATAAGAATAAACCATATAAACTATAAAGGTGCAGAGAATAAACTCCAGAAATCTATTTGTATTACTATGCTGTAACCAAAATTAGAGGCTCAATTCCAATATTGTAGTGTCTAGATATTTTTAAATTCCAGTAGGAAAGCATCTCTGAAACCCTAAAAAATGGAATAAAAGGGGTTTTACCGCTTCTCAGGCTCATTGGGTGTACTCAATAGGAGACTGCAGTATGACAGTGCATGCAAAGTGACTAAGATTAGCTATATAATAGTGTACATTGTGTAACAGATGGGAATAAAATTTAAGAGCTGTTCAGTGCCTCAGTTTAGTATTTCTGTATTTGAAGCAACTATGTTGAGACTCGTATTCAGAGACATAAAGTCCTTTGATGATTTTCAGATTCCTTTCAGCTTCAACTTTAATTATGCAGCCAATCCATGTCTTAAAGATGAATCTGAAGTGGACAGAAAATGTGGAAAATAATGGGAGATGGGTGGAAACTGAGATATCCATTGTATCTCCCAGCTGACAATCAAAAATGCTAATACCATGACCTATTCAGTCTGTGTGGTTTGTTTTGGTTTGGTTTGGTTTGGGTTTTGGTGCTTTTTTTGCCAATGTACAACAACATTCAGTTAAACAGTGCAGCTTTATCACTCAGGTGGTGGACTGAAGGATGTATTTATTTAGCACAGCCACCCAAGCAGAGTAGTAGAACGTAAAATATATTTTTATATATATAACCTTGAAACAAAATATTTCTGCCTTTGATTACTGTTAAGGTAGCAGTTACAAAAAAAAAAAAAGAAATTATACCTAGAATAGGTTTCCCAGGAATGTGTACAGGTGACTTTTGAAAGTCTCCAGAGAAGAGCCTTGCTGGGCAGCCTGTCCCAGTGCTCCATCATGCACACAGGAAAGAAGTTCTTCCAGCCATTGAGGTGGAACTTCCTGTGTTCCAGTCTGTTTCCATTGCTTCTCTCTCAAGGACAAATCCTTCTCCAGCCATCTCTGCGTGAAGTCATGGGATATAAACAACTGAAAAATGCATGGTTCCATGCAGTTAATGAAAATAACAATGTTCAAGATCTTAAATGCAAAGCCAAGGACTCAACAGTTACAGAAATGAAAGCTAGAAATAGCTCTTCTGCATCTAAAATGAGATATACTGAATGGCCAGCATAGAGTATTTGCAACTTTGCTATATTGTTTCTGTGCATAAATAAATCATTTAAGTTTTCAAGTCTAACAGTTTCCTGCTATGGAATTCACTTCAGAGAAGAAGCAGTTATTTATCTGGTATTCTCCTGCAGCTTGTGTTTCTCCTGAAAACTCCTCTAAATATGAAAACTCAGTGTTATAAACAGTCCAAAGTTGTGACTCTGAGTCAGTCCTATTGCTGGCATTTGAGGGAAGCTGACATTTCTATAAAATCTCTAAACTCTGTGTCTTTCTTGTTGTATACAAATAGAGTAAAGCTGTTTCCAAAGATATTGTACAGACAGTATCTAATAATTTGATTATTTTTTTTTAAAGATCATTTGCATCAGTGTTTTACATTAGTATAAGTCAGGAGTAAAGTGAATGGAATTCCTAAAACTAGTTTAAGTATCAAGAGAACTAGTGTCTGGGTCCATGACAGAGAGTGTTCACAGCCACAGTCCTTGAACAACATCTCTGAAGAAACCATTGGCCATGGACATGGATTGCATATGCACTAAAGAGAGACACTCCTGAATTGCTTGTGGGTTTATATATTTGACATAACCATGGTATCATCTACTCTTCACTGTTAACCATTAAAACCAACAATTTTAGTGTCAAGCGTTCTGTATCATCATAGCATAACAAACTTAGTGGCAAAAAAGTGAAAATTAAGGGTAGTTTGAGTTTTGTTGAATCAAGACTGTAGTTGGTAGTTTTGTTGTTTGATCACTCTCAGTAAGTCTGACTTAGATACCTTTTGTTTAGCATAACTCCTAAAAGAGGCAATAATAGAATGATTCTCTATCAGCTCTCAGATCTTTCTTACAGTTTACTTTTAAATAGGATGACAGTTGATTAGGTTAATTAATCATTACGTAATGAGGGCAGAGTATACTCAAAGGTACTACATCAAAGTACCTGTGCCGAAAAGTAGAACAAAGAAAAATTTGTTTTGTTTAGAATTTCTTTTAAATACTGTGATCTATGTTACAGGGTGCAATTATGTCTAACTTTTAAAATTGTATGTGAGCCAAGATTTTAAAAGAAGCTACGGCACACATAGATTTCAACAATATCCATGGATATAATTTTTTTAGACACACAGAGATTTCAACAATATCCATGGAACTAATTTCTGATCACCTAATATTACAGACTTTTTCATTTTTGCTAAAAATTTCTCCTCTTTATAAAAAAACAGATAGTTTGAGTGCATACCTACTCAAGTAGAGAATTTCAAAGAGTTAAGGAACAATTATTCATTATTCCTCAGATCAAATCCATTAATTCATGGAACTGCACTCTGAATTATTTATGGACATCACAGTGCAGAGCTAATATTACTACAATTGGCTATTTTTGCTTTCTTTGATACATAGAGCTACAGCATATATGGATAAAACATCAACATAGTCTATAAAGCAGAATTTTACTATTTTACATAGACTCACAAAACAATTGAGGCTGGAAAGCACCTCTGGAGATCATCTACTTCAAGCTTCCTGTTCAATACAGGCTCAGTGAAAGCAGGTTGCCCGGGGCTGTGTCCTGTTGGGGTTGAACGCCTCCAAAGAGAGACTTCATAACCTCTCTTGACAATCTACAATTTTGCAATACTTGAAAGCGTAAGGAAACTTTTAAGATTAAAAAGTACCTTATTTTATACACACAGCTGGACATTAGTAGGGAGCTGCATTTCACACCTTTTGGTTGAACAGCTATAAAACATTTCCCAAGACTGAGCAAGGAGCAATACCAACATAGGCCTTGCTATTATTTAAGCCTTTGTTTCTAACAGTTGATCCACATATAGTGTTGATAAATTAAAATAGTTAGCAACTAGAGGGCTTAGTTGTTTAGCATGGGCAATAAAACTTATCAGCAGATTATCAGTTTAAACCATGTGGTCAGTTCAAGCAAGTTTCAGTAGACCAGTTCCTCATATTTGGGCACAGGCTTCTGAGAATATGTATATGGTGCTCTAAGTTCAAGTTTGGCCCTAGGTTTGAATCTAAACTCATCTTTTTTTCCACATTATTAAAACTTTCTACCCAAAATTTATCTTCTCCAAAATTTCACAAATATTCCAGTGTTGACAAAACATGCTGAATGCTCCCAGGAACCATAGGTAATTATTCCAATTACTTTCATCCCTGGGCTGATACAAGCTACTTCTTAATAGTCCCTGACTCCCCACTGTTAAAAGCAGATTTCAGGTTTAACCATTAGTTAGCTTCTGTTTAACAAACTGTCAACTGACTATTAGTAATGTCGAAAAAAGGAAATCAGTTATGCAATTCTCAGTTTTTATTGTTACTAGTTAAAAGATAATTGGCCTGCTCATGCTTAAACAAAAATAATACATGTTGACACATTACTAGGTGCTAAAAAGAGTCTCACAATTTTGAACAGCAATAAGCTGCATGTGTTAAGTATGGCAATGTAATGCAACATAACAAAATTTCACCCCCACCTTCCAGTGAAGGTTTTGGTGAAACATGGGCCCTTCCTTGATTCTGCAGCGTAAGCACCGTCCCTCCCTCCAGGAGCAAGCAAGCTCTTAGTTTAAGCACTGGGTGTAGCAAGTATAACAAATACAGGACACTTTGAGATATTTATTTGGTACTTATAAAGAACACAATGGCTATCCTGTGTCAGAGGAAAGGTACACTTAGATTTTGCTAATGTCTGCAATTGTGGCCATTTTTAGCTGCATATGGAAGAATATATGAAGACAATAGTCTTCTTACTCTCTTTCAATAGAGTAGGACTATAGTATTTTTTTTTAGCTGAAAGCATATTATTAATATAACTAAAGGTGGGTATTTCCATGGCAGTTAAGAATGTATGAGGTTCCCTCTCTGGAATAATAGTTTTGTTAACATGTAAATCTACAAAATTCTTCTGATTCCAGGTTCCAGCTGTCACCATAAAGTAGATACCAAAAAGACTGAGCAAATCTGTGTGTCAGCACACTTAGTGGAGCAGGGAGGAGGTCTTGATGTATAAAGTTGATCTGCTGACTGTGGGAGCTGGTACTGCTAAAAATAAATTTCTGCTCACCATCAATGCAGGATGTAGCCATCCCAATTGCAAAAAAAAAAAAAAATTAAAAAAAAAATCTGGATTTAACTATCAAGACAATTCACTAATTCTTCCTCCGTCAGCAGAGTTGTAATGGAGCAATTTAAGTTTTTTCATCTTCCTGTTTGCTTTTTGTCTACTAAACTGATGATTTGAAGCATACAAAGTTTTGGAAATATGAATAACATGTCCTGACTGCCAAAGACATATTACAGAGTGTGACTGTGTTTTAGGCAAAAACCATTTTTATCACAAGTCTCCTGTGAGTTCTCAGTACTTTTTCCCTCTCTCTGTTGATTCATGACTCACATGCCTCCTGAAGGTTTCTTTGTAACATCATTTTTTTTTCCAGCAAAAGTTAGTTAACAGTAACTCCTTAAGAAAAGAGAAATCAGCTTCTTGCCTAAACACTTTTTCCTTAGACTTTAGGGCTGTTAGATCAATTAAGTCATGTCAGAATTGCCTTGATTTGAAACATTCATGAATCCATAAGGAAGCCAATAAAAAGAAAATACCCCTATATTGACAGCCTAAATAGATCTTTGTGTGAGCCAGAGCTGTTGAGATTCAATTTCCTTTGAGTTTGCTGCTTTATTCACGTGTGCTTGGCCTCACTGACCAAGTGAGTGACTGGTGCCATTGCACTCAGTAGTGAAACTATGGCCAGCGGAAATTCGACCTGATTTCCAAAGCCCAGCACTGCAGTGGTACTCAGCCAGGCTCTTCCTGCTGGTCTTTTAAATTAAAGCAAGTCCTTGATGAGAGCCTTACTGCTCCCCTGGTAAATTTTCTTCTGAAGTCATGCAAGCAGGATGTGAAAAACCTAGGATGGTAGCTAGATGCATTTAGTCAGCTAAGGTCTTTTGTGTTTTTACAAAAAGATGTTAACCACGTTCTAAAATGCTGAAAACTTTCCAGTTTTATTCTTTATCTTTGCCAATACGTAGAGGTGGTGTCTTGGTTTGTCTTTCTCAAGAGGTTTGTACTGTCATACTCAACATCCCATGCCACGATAGCACTATGAAAGCACACATTGATAGGAAACTAAAAATAACTTCAGGTCTGTTCTTTCTGGAAGCTTTCTAAAGACAGAGTACATCTTGTTATATTTGTATGGCTAAAAAAAAAATCAGGGGGAACTTTATTTATTTATTTATCATTACTGCTGCTTTATTCCATAGGAATAAAAACCACATCTGCTCTAACAAGCAAAAGCAAGATCATGCTTTTGAATGATGGCTGGTAAATGAAAGGGGTTAAATTTTAGGAAAAGACAGATCTATTTTGACAGTGAGCAGCTGGCTTTACTGCCTTCCGAGCATCTTTTTTTTTAGTCATTTTGCACAGTCTGTATTTCTGTAAACTGATGCAAACTAAATGATAAATTCTTACTGAAAAAAGTTACGAGAAAATCTATTTCAGATCCTAATTCCTGGAATTCTATGGAAAATCTTATAATATATAGTCTTTATTCCTCATATTCTTTCATTGTCAAATGATTTCATGTGCTTTATTCCATGAACAATTATCATTATATTTTATTTAGCAACTTATTTTCCTATGAGTTTCTCTCCACATTTCACTTCATTATTTTTCTCATTTGTTATATGCAACAGCACAGGATTTTGAAATAAAAATATGAACCAGGTGAAGACTTGGTTTTATCTGTGTAAGTGGTAGCAAGCTAAGTGTTTGTGGTTTTCCTTGCTGTGTGGATGATGTGTTTTTCAGATGTTTTGTAATACATTGCTTTTAGTGGACTATTAAGAATTCAGTATCTTGTCCCATTAAGCACTTTTTTTTCCTTTAGGCTTGGATTTTGACATTTGTGCATTACTGAGAATTATAGAATCATAGAATATAATCTATTTGGAGTCATTCTCATGACTACTTCAAAATATGAATGCAGCTCTCAGAACCTGACTTATAACTCCCAGATATGAATTTATAGTTTGTTTTTTGTAAGCATTTTATTGTAAACAAAAGATTTCTCATCTTATCAGAATACACCTCACAGGATTTGCAGAAGGATTAACTCTGCAAATACTGAGCATAAGACTTCCTTATCATAATGCCTTGCTCCATGCTGTCTTCTGGCTCAGTCCTGGGATACTTGGAAGACACAGCAGATTAGATAGTATACAGTATTTTTCAGCCCATTTGTCATAACTCTGTTCTTATCTTCCACAATGAATTATGTTAATCTGTTTTGTCACTTTTTCATAAGAAAAGATATGGAAGAAAAATTTAAACCTGAATATTTCCAGGCTGATGTTTGAAATCTGGAGGTCCATTTTTCATTTAAAGTCAGTTTGCCCAACTGCTTTCATATTGCTGTATTTTCTTCAATGACAAAATAAAGAAAATGCATCAGACTTACCAAATCACATTCACAAATGTAGTCCCATTTTGAGGCTTAGCTTCCTAACAGCAGTGTGCCACCACAGGGAACAGTTATCTGCCAAGACTATGGCTGGCCAGGAAACGTCTGATATATAAAATGATTTGGTTTCTTGCCATGTTGGTAGGTTTGCATGTTTTTGATATTGTAAAGATTTTTTCAGTGTCATACAGCTTAGACTGTAGAGAGTGCATGTATACTTTGAATCAGAAAGGAATTATCTCCTGACTTATTTCAACAGGTAAGTTATAGCTGATGGGACAATCACATTCAACAGTCTCATCTGTGTGAAGTGAAAGAGCTTTGCTAATGTGTTGTGCCTTTTAAAGAACATTCACTGAATGTCACATTGAATCTTCTTGTCAAAGCAGTCTAACTGATGCCTTTGCCAAAATCTGATCATGTGACCTCATGCTGTTTTGCCTTCTTAGGAATGCAGGTGCTGGAATGGAATGGCATCCCCTTGACTGGGAAAACTTATGAAGAAGTCCAGAGCATTATTATTCAACATAGTGGGGAAGCAGAAATATGTGTAAGACTGTGAGTTTTTCCCCATCTTTCTGTTTCCATATTTTTGGCTTTTCATGGCTTTTTTTTTTCTTTTTGTTTTCTTTTTAAATTTACAGTTGTTAAGGTGGAACCTTTTTTTAGCATGAAGCATCAATGTAATAATTAACAAGAGTTCACTGAGTGTGGGTGGTCTGTTGTTCTTTTTTTTTCTTTCTAAAATCATAAGGAAAGATAAATAAGGTGGATGCTAGTAATTGTGTTCATAAACAATGACAGGCCACGTCTCCTCTCATTGGTGCACATGCAATGCGCTGAATTTGTTTGGGTTAGAAAATGATGGTAATTTAGCATTATTTGACTTTTACTGAAATCTGTATGCTTTAGATGAAAGTTAGTTAAGCATCAGGAGAAATGTATAAACTTGCAGTTAATCCATTAAAGATTTCACCTTAAAAGAACCTTTTCTTCTCAGCTCTTTAACAGCATTGCAAATACTTATCAGCTAAGAAGGGGCCATGCTTGGGAGCTGCTTTCTGTCATGAACCACTATTCATTTATCTACTTAATACAATAATGAGGGTATGAGGAAAGAGTTTCTTTTGTCTCAGGCTTCTCATCACTTTCTTTAGGGACCTGAACATGCTCTCGGACTCTGAGAATCCCCAGCACCTGGAGCTGCATGAACCAATAAAGGCAGGTGAGCAACAAGCTGTTGCTTTGACTGGATAAGAGCTGAAAACTGGATGTGATATAAACTAGGTCATTGTTATTGTAAGCTCAGGTGTTGGATCTCAAATCTTGCCACAGGCAGAAAGGGGACCACACATAATATGGAAAGCCAAGCATTTATTGTTGGTTCTTATTAGCTCAGTTAAATCCTACTGACACAGTCTACACTATCTGATTAATACAAAGCAAATCTCAGTAACAATATGGCAGCTGATATTTGTTATCCAGGGAATACCTCCTGCTAGCTACCCCTTCATCTATCCATGGCCACAGAAAACTCTGGCATAATGGTTCCCCTTGAGCAGGGCTTTCACTCTGGGAGCATTGCAGCAAGTTGACAGTGTCCTGAGGAATTTCCTGGGAGAGTATGATGTTTGTGGTGAGAGTTTTTGATTCCTCCTTGCTGGGAGGTGAATGATGTTACTGATTCCTTCCTTTGTGCTTCAGGACCTGCTTGGGGCCTTTTTTTATGATTTCTAACATGCCTAGCTCTTTCCTCACCAGTCAGCATCTTTATATTGCATATGACTTGACTGGAGTTCATACACTTTACATGTGATATATTCTTGTTCTTTGTTCCTTCTGTAGCCCCTAAAATTTATTCTGCCCAGCTCCTGAGTTTGTGTCAGTGTCAGTGACTGACCAGCGAGTTGCTGGTGTTCCTGGGGCCTCTGCTGTCATCCTGTGCCCAAACCTTGCAGCACTCTGCTGTCACCCCAGGCTTGTGCTCTTATAAGCTGCATTATTAATCTGGAGGCAGGAATAATTCAATCTACACAGTGCAATTACTGTTGTGCCTTTATATATCAAAATTATTAAGAATGGGCATTATATAGTACAATTATACAAGGTGAAACATAACTCAGACAAATTAAGGTTTTGCTGTTGCAAGTAGACAAGCTAAAACAAAGCTTTTGGCAAACTGGTGCAGGTCCAAATAGCACACAAGTCCTAAGGTCTGTGTTAGGTTAATATTAATATAAGACTTGTGGAACTTTATTAGTGATGAAAGTATAGTATTTACTAGGATACAGGGACGCGATAGTAAGTATTCTGTGTGAGGTTTTTACTATGTGACTTCTAAGATGGCAGTGCTTTTAGGGGATTCCCTTCTGTTCAGTCAATACCATGACTGCAGGCACCAGTCATAGTATTAGTCATATCTAATCTAACTTTGAATCAACATCCAGAATCTTAATATTAATGCAGCCCTTCAGCAAACTCAGTGCAGATTTAAATTGTTTCAGTCAGCATCTGACGGATACATTCTGAGTTCTGTGGTTTTGCGATTGCTCTTTTATCAATCAGTACACAAGGTACCTGGATTAAGTCCTCCATTTTCTGACCATGCAACTCTTCCCATGTATTAATATACATACCATCGAGCTAGCTTTTGTTGAAAATGGGTGTTACTGGTATTAATTGAAACTGAACATTTTGAGGCAGAGCTTTGAGGCAGATCTACCTACAATTTTTTTCTTAGTGAGCAGAAGAAAACCACCAAATGCATTCATAGACACTAAAATTGGGTTTTGAAAGGATAGAAGCTAGAATAAACAGTATCTTTTATTAAAGGAAAAAAACTCAGAATGAGAAAGAACAGAAATAAAAGTAAATTCCCCTATTATTGCAGGTACATTTCCTCCTAGACTAGCAATCTTCTAGTGGTTTCTGAGTTGGAACAATTCTGCAGAATGCCTTCTGGCTGCCAAGCTGTGTCTTTCTCGCCATCACCTCTGAGGTTTTGCAGACTGTTTGTATTTTGGAAAGGAACACTCTCCATTCCCTCCAGAAAGAAAAAACAAATACAGCCTAGCAGGCAGGATAAGGCTAATGTATTGCCTTAAACCTCTTATACTTCTGAGAACTTGGGAAGCAAGCTGATCCTGGCATCCTGTTAACGCCATACACTTCAAGGCATATATGAAACTTACCTGGCCACATTTCTCTGTTAAATGGAGATTGCCATGTACAAAGGGTAAATCCTCCCCACTCATTCTCAGGGAGCAGGGAGGGCAATCAGAGTCCTACCACAGATGCCTCACATTGGTGTGTGTAATAAGGAAAGGTGAATCAGAGCTTTTACTCTTAATTTGTTTTAATTTTATCCTGCTTTGATTAATTTGTGGTGTTGAAGTTTTGAGTTCCTTTTCTCTTTATTCCTGTATAAATTATTTCAGGATTAAGTTCTCTTGAATATCCAGTTCATTAAAAAAAGTAAAGCTCTTATTAAAGATTGTTACAACAAAGTTCAGACACTTGGTGAACTGGATCAGTTCCAAAGAGTGCAAGTTAGCACAGATCAGTTTTTAAAATTATAATTCACTCCAGAATGATTCAGCATGATCAGCAAGGCCTATTTTTCTTCAGCTGGAGAATAACCTCAGAAAGCTTGTGAGATGAGTAACACCAACTGACAGCATTGGAATTGGGATGTTGATGTTGCGGGGGAGACGTATTTTTTTATAGGTTGCCTTTTCCATCTTCAAAGTATACAAGTAGATTACAGGAAAATTTGTAAAGATTGTTATCCTGTCCCTGTACCATGGCAAGATGAATTTGAGTGTGCTAGCAGTTACCACTACAAAGCTGTCTTACTTTAATCCAGTAGATAAAGCAAAGTCCCCAGGAGTTGATCCAAAGCAGCTGGCTGCAGAGCTCCAGAAGGTTTCTCTACAGCAGTCGCCTCTGGTTGCTTGCTCAGGAGTTGAAAAGGGATCTCATGTTCACTCTGGAACCACTTCTGCCACCTCCAGCTCCGTTCCCAGCCCTGGTCAGCCTGGTTCCCCCTCAGTGAGCAAAAAGCGTCACAGCAGCAAGGTATGACATTTCTTAGTTACACTGCAATAGCATTTTGATGACAAGAAGAAGCTGCCTATTTATCTTCTTTAGCATAGCAAGAAATCACAGTATATATGGATGAATTCATTTCTGTGACAGTGATGAGTATTGCTGTTGTGATATAAAATTTGGACACAAAGGAGATTATGAGATTTATCCAAGGTCATAAATGGTTGGTTCTTGTCTGAAAATAAATTTCTCAAACTTAACATTATTTTTAAACAAAATGATTGGCCTTTTCTTTTTTCATGGCTGTTAACTTTTTAGGTGCATTCTACATGTTGCTGGTACTAGTTCCACAGAAGAAGCTGATATTACTAAGACCATAATTTCCCTCTCTGTACTAACTGCTGTTTGAAGTATTACAAGCTATGAATAATCACAGCAATGTTAAACATTTCTCTGAAAGCCAGGGAAGGAATGACAAATTTTCCATCAGTACATGTTTTACCACTAGCTAATTCCTGTGAACTTGTTAAGCAGTATTTCTCATTTTATTTGCCATATCCTGTCCATTTCTCAGCTGAACTTCTTTCTCCTTGTGCACCCACCTGCACACCTGGAAGGGGCAGAGTGGGAATTCAGTAGCTTTTCTTCACAGTTCAAACTGAAAAATAAGGCACAGTCATCAGTCACATTTTTGCATTTTGTGTCAAAAAAGTTAACACCTGAAGTGAAAAATCAATCCTGTGATGACTGCATTTGTTAAAGCAATTAGCAAGATAGCTGGAGCTGATTGCTGTCCTGAACACTCAGCTTCCTGCTCCCTTATTACTGGTAGCAAAGCAAGGAGCTTTCTTGCAAGCAAAGTACTTTCTAGATATTTTTCCATATATATATTTTTTCATTCCTTCTTGGGACTCTCAAGGTCCTGCTGCATCATTGTTATAGTTTTCATTTTTGTGCTGTGGAAACTGTGGTTGTGATTTGAACTATAAATGCATTATGTGCTGTATAAACCAAACCCAGAGAATGACGCCTGCTCATTTCAGATAGCTCTTCAATATGATTACATAACTTCCATGTGAGAGGAAACACAAAAGTGTCTCTCATCCAGCAATTTAGCAAAAACTATAAACATATTTATTGATCAGTTTGTTTTGAATAGTAATTCTGCTTTGCCACAATTCCCATAGATGTTTTATGAATTCATTTAGATATGTGATGCACAAGTGAAATCCATATGTCAAGATTTACTGCACCTTATTTCAGTGATCTGGCAGAATTGCCTATCACGTGAAAAGTTGTTTTCATTACACCTTACTCTGGATATTGTGTACATCTACATATGAACTAATTTGCCATGTGCTTTATGTTTACCAGTGAGAACAATACACTTCTGAAGTACAATTCCTGGGACTGTATAAAACCTGCCATTCAAGTGCATGCACTTCATGGAAAGGAGAGAGCAGTTCTTTTAATGCTGATGTCGTTATCTACACTGAAACCCCTTTCATTTGGTTAGATGAATCATAATCCTCTGCAAAATTCACTGCATAGGATATGGAAATCCCTAAATCCTTGATGTGTCCTGGAGAGATGTCACTCTCCATTCACATGAGAAGACTAGGTTCCCAGCTTTGGCACTGTAGCAGGTCACCTAAAGTTAGATGCATAAATTTAATCTTCTACTTCACAGAGGATTTAGTAATCTTTCATGAAAAGTCAGCTGGAGGCTTATAAAGATGAAACAAAAAATTATTAAAACTAATGCCTTTATGTAGGGGATGCAAAAGTCAAAACCAATCAGATAAGTATTTAAAACATTTTTTGCCTATTTCTGAAAATCATGTTGAGATCCATTTCTTTCATAACAACCATGGCTTTTGTTGACTTGTATAGTTTCTGTTAATTGACTTCAGGCCAAGTTTATAATGGTGTTGGTCTCTGTTGGAAGAGAAACCTACTGCTCATCCTTTTTGGAACTGCTCTTTGCCTTGGGCTGACAGCATTTCTAGGCAGGCTGCAGCTTTGCCAAAGTATCATGACAGACTAAATATCCAAACTGCCTAGATCTTGGTTTTGTGACTATTCTTATTTTTAGCAAGTATATTTTTTTGTTAAGCTTTTTGTATGGGATATATGTGCCAGAAATGTTGTAAGAGTCTCTTTGATGTTCTGCAGTACTGATTCTCTCATGTTTAGTACAGTGCTTTGTCCCACTACTGCAGAGTGATAATGCATAGCAACAAAGCTTGGCATGAACAGGTTTCACATCATGGTTATGACAACCTTCTTCAGCAGATGTGATGGCATTACAAAGCACTGGCTCTTACACAGGCATGCAGGGAGTATCAAAAGAAATTAGAATGAAATTCAATAAGCCATCACAGGAGAGATTTAACCTTTGGGGGCCTTGAGCTGACTATATCCTGTGCAGACCTGTTCCTTTTGTAATGTAAATGCGTGATCATTCTATGGTGCAGATTACAACCTGGATATAACTGTGCTTTAGAAACATTTAATTTCCTTTGTATTTTGAAGAATGGGTTGTTTTCCTAAATTCACAGATCCTTCAGCTCCTAAAGAAGTCAGCAGTGAAAACTTTGTCTTCTTTTCAAATTAATCCTCACTGATGCCCTGATAAAGAAAGATACTTATTTGCATCTCTGCATTTCAATCCAGATCCAACTTCAAAAGCTGACCCAGCTCTGAGCTGGGGGTTAGACCAGATGACCTTGAGAGGTGTCTTTCAGCCTAAATTATTCATGTTTCTTTGAAATATTTGGGTAGTTCTTCATGGTTGGTTTTAGATTGGCTAACATCAGAGAGAAAACAAAATGTTTAATATGCGGAATCACAGCCTTGTAAATTAATATAAGGATTTAACAAAGACATAGAAACATAAAAATGCACATTTATTTTTACACACAAGTAAATGAAAGCAAAGTAACCTCACAGCTATAAGGAATTCCACTTTAAGCTCCTTTGGAAGTCCCCACACAAATTCAATATGCCCATTCCCCTTTTTCTGAACTCCACCTACAGTGGCTGTACTCACACATTCTGTATTACATGATATTTTGAGTAAACAAACTCATTTAGTACTATTCAAACTTCTGAGAAATTAGAGCATTTAGACTATCTGGCAGGAATTTTGTTGTACTAAAATGGTTAATTCCATGTTATTTTGTATCATTGTCAGTATTATCAATGCTTAGCACAGACTGAGGTCAGAACTATTAAAATATAATAAAATCTATTTGTAGAGCTGAAGTATGAGAAATGTAAGCCATTTAAGCCCTGCTTTGAAAGTGTGCATGATGCTCAGGGAGGTGTCTGTCTTTGCAAAAAGAGTGAATTCTGTCTTTGAATATTCTTTCAAGGACTAAACAAGTTTTAGGAGTAGTTTGCTATAAAACTAAAATAGCATTTAAGATTCAGAGCATTTTATAAACTGTTGATGACCTATTTTAGCTGTTAGAGGGATTATACTTCTTTAAAAGCTTTGTAAGGTGCCAAGAAAAGCTGATTTAAAAATTTTCTATGAGAATTCTTTTTGAGAAGCACATGCATTTCCAGAAAAGTCAACTTAACTTTTTTTTTTTTTATCTGAAAAATCTTGAGTTTTTAAGGTAACACATCTAGAAGAATGTGTGCATGAACAAACATGTTCTGCATCAGGCAACACAAGGCAGTGAATATAACTATATCACAGAAGGGCTTGAGCTGGTTTTCTCTCATGTTTTCATTGCACTAGTGTTTGGATGGGATTCTCCTGGTTAGTTCTTACCTGCATATCTGAGCAAATGAGGGGATGTTTCTTCATCAGCAACCTGAAAAGTGTAGTGCATCTTCTTAACTTTATCCTCTAGTCGGGGAGATGTGGGCTCTGCATTGGCCTAATGTAAACAATGCCTACCCAACATCCTGAGAAAATTTCTAATGGTTTCTTTTGGAGGGTAAGGCAACCCCAAAGAGTCAGATGGGGTTTACTCTTCTCAGAAAGGAAAGAGATCCTAGTCGCCCAGAACAGTGTGTCAGACTTATGGTCACGTTTGGGAAAATAGGAAAAGATGACTTCCATATCAGTCTCCAGAGAACAGCAAGTTTGTCCTTGTTTGCATCCTTTCTTTCCTGCCGCATCAACCAAGGAAGCAGAAGTGGAGGGAATGCAAAAATATTCAAATCCTGCTACTGAACCAGAGAGAGCTTTCTTGCTTGACTGATGACTTGCAGATTAGAGGTAGGTCCAGGATGGCTCAAGGACACCACTGTTTAAAAGAACAGCATATTTTTGAGAGTCCAGGACTTGAAGCAAATGGTGATCCAACTACTAACAAACAGGGAAGAAAAGGGAAAACCAAAAGACACCAAAGATTTTATTACTTTAGTCAGCAACCTAGAGAAGTTGAGCAATAGAGAACAGAAAGGAAAAAGTACGTTTATACAGCTTTTTTAAAGGGCAGGACAGAAAATTTAAATTTCATGTCAGGGAAAGTGTGTGGAGGAATTTGAAGATGAAGTGGTGTAGCTGAATTGTCTATTAAAAAACAGAATAAAGCAAAAAATATTATGTGAGATAGCTTGCAATTGTGAAATCCACTTGCACACATCACTCAGTTTTAATACCATTCCTCCCGCTTTTGCTTCACACTTTCATCTAAACTCAATTTAAACTACTGTAACCTTTGGCTTTCAGTAGAAGTATGGCTATGTTGTACTTGACATTTTATTTGGCTTCTCTTTGCAGCATTCACATTTGTTAGACAGAGTTGATCCTGTATGAATGTCTTTTTCTTCCCATGCCTCCTTGTGTGATCAGTCAGCTCAGACTGTAATGACTCTGGTGTTTAATTTGTCCAATTCTGTATTTTCACAAAGGCTGATCAAAATGGCTGGGCTGGACTTTAAGAAGTGTTTAAATACCATAACTGTTAGTGTTAAGTGTACAAATTGGAGACAATTAAATGCTCTTTTTTCAATACTTGGCAATACAGCAGTATAAACAACACCTGTTAAAAAAGTTAATTTTGAAAATCTGTTCTTTCTAATACGTGTATGTGTATATTTGCGAGTGTGTGCCCAGGTATTTATTTATATTTATTAATCTGGCAGCCCACGGAAACTGTGAAGTCTGCTTCCCATCCAATCACTGGAGAAATTCAGGTAAATATATAGGTTTTACTATGCAAATTATTGTTGTTCCTGCTGCATTTTTCTGATTAATAAATTTGCAGAAAACAATGTCCATTAACTGAATTTTTTTATTCAACTCCAACCCCTTGAAATGTCACAAATGTAAGTCAGTGCCTGAGTTTTGCCTCTGTCTTTGATGTTCGCTTTTGAAATACAAACAGAAGAAACACTCCTGTTAACGAAGGGGGTGAAAACGTATTGAAATTCATTCCCATCTTTAATATTTGAGCACTTATTGTGGTGTACTTCAGAAATTCCCAGACTCTTTACGTTTAAACCAGGACTGCTGCAAATTACTCACAGTGCAGTGTATTTATTTCCATGCCAAGTTTGTAGTTCTCTCTTATGGCAACAGACTTTACTCAAGCTTTTCAAAACAATGGAACCAGGAAAAGCAGAATAAATGAAGCCTAACTTCCCATAGATTTCTGTCTTTTTTTCCTTAATTAATCCCTCTCTCCTATAGTAGTACTATGGGTCTTTCCATAGTGTTATAAAACCCATTCGGGGCTTGGGCTCCAGGTAGTTGGAATTTGTGTAGTTCCTACTCAGTAAGCTGGCTATTGCTCAGAATAGTATGAAGGGGTTCAAATATAGATGTTTCTGGTTTTAGTTGGGTTTGTTTGCTTGTTTTGTTTTGTTTTGTTTTATTTTGTTTTTACCTATACTGACAGATCTGGAAAACAAGATCTTTCTTTCAAAATCCAACATAATTATCTAGCACCTCATTCTAGTCAGGAGAGACAGAACCTCCTAGAATACATTTATTTCCATACAAAGTAATGGTCTAAAACTCATTTTATTAAAATGATTTCAGAAAGATATTGAATCATTTAGGAAGTAAAAATAACAAATAATCTTACTGTATTTTAATGCATTTTCTAGCTTCAAATCAACTATGACAAACACCTTGGCAACCTTATCATCCACATCCTTCAGGCAAGAAACCTTGCTCCTAGAGACAACAACGGCTATTCGGACCCCTTTGTTAAAGTTTATCTTCTTCCTGGGAGAGGGTAAGTGTAGGAGAAGTTTTAATCTGAACTTTCTTATAATTTGGGCTTGTTCCTTGTCACTAATAAACAGAACTTAGAGTTATTGCTATAGAAAATCCAGGTGCAACACCAGGAAAAATGGTGGATTTTTAATAGGGAGCCAGATCCTATTCCCAGGAGAATGTACATACTTTGCCAGTAGCCTCAGGGACTTCATGATAATTCTTATACTACTTTTTCTTTTTTTTCATATTTCCATTTTAAAATTCCAATGCATACAAAAATGTGTATTAAAAGAACAAGAGATTCTACTGAAATGTAGTAAATATATGTAATCCTTTCTGTAATATAGAAAGCTATATGTTAATGTTAACATAGAATGGTTGATTCAGCTCAAGACATTCCAAATTTTGGACAAGCATACACAATGATAGTACCTGAAATAAAATTAAGGTTGCAGTTTAATATCAAAGGTGAGAAATACCGAACAGAAAATAGTCATTCCATGTGTTTTTTTATGACCATTTTTTTAAAAGCTAAGGTATGATTTTAGAAACTCTGGTAATTATAATGATTATACAAATCACTAACCACTTTTTCACAGACCATTGCTTTTTTAGATTCTATAATTACAAATAGCATTAGTTTTTCTTTTAAAAGATATATTTCTGTATTAGCAATACTATACCTTTTTTTGTCCCCTAAAGTTGCACCATCTCATGCATATGCGTAAGTATACAAGGTTATAATCCTGCTTACTTCAATGACACAAGAGATATATTTAAAATTAAGCTGATGGATCAGACTTTAGGTTGCAAAGACACATTCCTGTAAACTTCTCTGCTTGTGTAACCACACTCATCCTAAAAGGCTCTTAGACAGGATATGCAACATGCAGTTCAGCATTTGGCATATGGACAAGCACCACTAAAAGCACATGAATGGTACGACTAAAGGCATGTGAATTCTTCTGTAGCTTGGTAATTCTAGCTACACGATATTCAATATTGTTCAGTGGCACTGGGCCCAAAACTATTACTGAATCTAATGGGAACTGGTCATAAATCTTGATTTTTTTTTTTAATGCACCTAAGAGTCTTGTAAAATACTTGTAAAATAAATGTTACAGGGAATTTTGCAGGTACATTCTCTGATGTAGAAATAAGACTTTGAACTAGAGAGATGTTTATCCTGCAGAGGTCTAAGCCAGATCTAAGCATAGGTTTAAACGTGCTACCAAGCTATGAAAAATTTGGATTTTAGTTTTGTTTGGATTCATTATTTTAAAACGTGGCAATGTTACAGTTTGGCATGTAACTTGTGGCTTTAGGAAATAATGAAAATGAAGAGCATCTCAAAAGTGCCAAACTTGTTTCTGAAGGCAAAATCTTGAACTACTACTGAGCATCTTTTATCTGTAGTTCATCTTTTATCTGTAGTTTGGTCCACTCTAGACTTATTATTATTCTTTCTAGTGCCCCTGTTTCCTTTGATTCTGATACTGTAAACTACTTACTATTCACATGTTTTCTTTTATCTCTGTTTTCATTTTCTCTCAAACTGTTTCTCCTTTGTTCCCAACTGCATAAATGGCGGGTATGAAGACAAGTCATGGTTGTCCAAAATGCAAGGTAGGGTGTACTGTCTTCCAATTTTATTCTTTTATTTTTGTATGCCTGCATGATATGATAAGCCTGTGCCTTGAGCTATAGATTTCTCTTGAATTTTGATGGGATGTAATGGCAGCATGGTTATGCTGTTGCTATTTTAATGAATCCCATTTCCAAGTCAAAGGGAACTGGAAAGACATAATTAATGAACCTTGATTGAGTAATATTCTAGGGCCAAACTCTGATGACAAACAAAATTTCTTTTGAAGTCTGGAAGAATATAGTTCAGATATATCTACAATTCATTTTCACTCACTGAAAGTTGCAAAATAATTACCTGTGAACTTGTAACAAGGTTTTGAATGTTGTTCCTGCCAAGAGAAACAGGCACTGCTTGGAAATGAAATAGAATATTTTGCTCTGTGTACGTTGTGCAGTGTTTTGACATTAAAGCCAGGCATAATTCTAGATAATTGCCCAGCTGGCTTTAAAGCTACTTGTCCACATCAATATTTACTGGTGGTAAACAAAACTGAAGTTTTAGTTACTGAAATTATTAGCGCTTTGTTTCTCCTGGAGCTGGAAATGTAAGGTAAAACTCAAGATAGCTAATATCAGCCTCTGCTAAGTACACAAGAATAGTAATCCACCCCAAATTCTAAATTTGTTTGAAAGTAGAAACCTAACTAAACAACTCAACGGGTGTATTCCAATTAACAGACCTTCTCTATCAGTCTCTTTGTTAATAAAATTATTTCATGAATGTGTTTAAATGCCATATTTTATATGCAGTTATTTTATTATATTTTTCATTGTACGTTCATTTGTATTATGTTTTAATAAACTATAATTAAGGAAACACAGAGGAATGATAAAAAAATAATGCAGTCCTTTCTTACTTTCTTAAAAAAAGCTGAAAGTATATCAGTTCCTTAAAACCAGTAGATCATATGACATTTAGGCAGGCCCACACTATACAATACTATTCTGGCTTAGTTAAGGTAAGAAGTAAGTGGGTTACTCTGGGTGTAAGAGAAGTTTGGATAAGTTAATATTTCAGTAATAGTTGATTAGAATAGATATTAATTTGAGGATCACTGTGAGTCCAAAGAGAGAGAGATGCTGCCAGCCCAGCTGTCACTTGCCCATGTCCCGTGTTTCCATATGGGTCAGTCAAATCTCATTAATACTTTGAGTGGTGGGGATGCTTTTCTCAGATCAGTTTGGGAAAAGAAGGCTACTGAGGAGCTTAAAGAAATTAAGTGCATAAGTGTATAGGATTTGCCATAAAAATCTAGCTTCCAAAAGGATTCAGATTTTGTATATCAGCTTTCTTTCCAAGATGCATAGAAATAAATTTGTGTGTGTTTCTTTTTTGTATGCTTTTAGATTCATATGCCCAGATTTTAATTCATGCTTTTTTTACTGATGTATAAGAAAATGTACCATTGTATGATGTGGCTGACAACTGATTGAACTGTGGAAAACTGCTGCTTTCTCCTCATAAGCAGAGGTGGACAGATACTTTGTTTCACAGGTCAAAATGCCCTTCACATTTTTTTGATGAACTAGAAGATAGTGAAAAAAAAAAAAAATGGAACTGTACAGAATGACTAGAGCAAAAAAATAAGAACAAAAATAACTGTAAGTCCCTTTCATTGGAAGATATCAGTCTAGTAGGCAGCTTGGATCTGGGCACTCTGTTTTGGAGAATAAGTCCACTAGACACTGCAGAACAATTATAGGGGAGCAATGCACAGTTGAAATGAGTTTGCAGAGCAAAACTGTTGGTTTTGGGTTTTTTTATCCAGCATGGACATATATGTGTCAGTATGACCTAGCATGGACATGTATGTGTCAGTAAAACACACAAAATTTTCAAATAACCTTCATTCAGATCTGCTCCAACCTGGTACCATGCATGGGACACCATTAGTGACCAGCTGATTAAATGAGTCACTGTTGTGCATCTTCTGAGTTAATCTTTTATAAAAGGAATCTTGTTCATTGACTCTGAGACCATGCCACAGTGTGAACCAAAACACACTTCAGTCAAAAGTCAGAAGTGAAAATCAGGACAACAGCAGACTACCAAAAATTAATGGAGGAGAACTATAATAGAGGTTACTAGTGCAGATACAGATCATTCCCTGGCATTTTGCCTTAGTCCTGGAGAACAGCCCTGGGCACATTTAATTTAGTAATAGATATATCATGTAAGTCCTTTAACGTATGGGAGGTTTGAACAGAAGACAAAGGACATTTGACTTGAAGACTGGCAAAAAGAGGTTCTTTACCATAATAACTTGTTGGGTTTTCAAAATATTACAAGTTTCCCATGTTCTCCTACCCAGCTCTTTTGAGATGTCCACCAAAATTTCTATTAAAATAAATTTGGAATGGAAGCAAATCTGACATCAAAGCTCACAGAACTAAACAAATCCATATTCTGTAAAAGCTTAGTGTATTGCTTTCCCCATATTTGGGAAATGCAAAGTACCATAAAAAGCACTGCCAATTTTCTTAAAAACAGATTATGCAGCCAAACTTTTAATTCTTGGCTATTGATAAAAACAACCATAAAGCTGAGGTACTTTTATGTTTATTTCTAGTATAGTTTGAGGCATAGGCAGAGAACATGATCAATAAGAAATGAGAGTTTCTGTCATTAATGGGATATTAGTTGCCTCATGGAATTCATTAAATGTTTTTGTGAGATGTGACTTCTTTAATTAGAGACTGCAACCTATAAATATAATGGATTCATGCTACTTTAAAGTGCTAATGAGAGAATGGTGTTGGAAATCAATGCATATCACTTCAATTTATAATCAGAGCCCAACACCTACTGTAAGAGAACAAAGCATATGTGCATGAGCTGACTGGTGCTGTATGTGGAAATGGTTGTAGGCAGAGTAGCCTGCTGAAGAGTCAGATGATGTTTTAAAAGACCATGTTAGGAAAGCATACTAAAAAATGATAATGGAATACAAGGAGAGAATAAATTAAGATGCAAGTTTCTGAAGTAGGTGCAGAAATCGCTGTCACTCTTCACTCCGAAAGCCATGCAAGTTCAAACAAAACACAGGTTTTACCAATTTCTTATTCAGTAGCCTGCTGACAAGTCAGAAGAAGTTGTTCTAAAACATCACGTCAGGAAAGCATAATAAACAAAAAAAAAAAAACCAAAGGCTGTCATTGTCCTCTTGTAACCCTGAGTTGTTGCAGAAACGTTCCTTTCTTCTTACGGTTTTTGGTTTGTGAGTGGTTTTTTTTTCATTAGAACTGAAAGAAACAAAAGATTGCTAATGTAATGTTTCCTTCCTTTGTTCAAATTCAGTGCTGAGTACAAGCGGAGAACTAAATATGTACAGAAGAGCCTGAATCCTGAGTGGAATCAGACGGTCATTTATAAAAGCCTCTCCCTGGAGCAGGTGCGTGCGTGGCAGCGCTGCCCAGCGCCATTCCTGCCTTCTCCTTGGGCTGTGCGCTGCACCGAGCTGGCTGTGAAGGGAATGCTGCTACTGGCACTTCTGGGAACCTCTGTAAAATCCTACCCAACTTAGGGGAAATTTGGAACTGTTTCCTTACCTCTGATAAAGCTTACTGTATTAGTACTCTTTTCTTGTCCCTTTACTCATAAAAATGGTAATTTGGGGGGATTACACTCCTAATCATGTCATAAGTACAGATGCCGCAATTAAAAAGATTATAATGGAATACAGGGAGGGAATAAATTTAGATGTGAGTTTCTGTAGTAGATGCAAAAATCACTGTCACTCTTTGTTCCAAAAGCCACGCAAACTGAAACAAAATACAGGTGCTACCATTTTCTTATTCAAAAATATTTATAAAATGTAGAGATACTTTTCTAGATTTAGCAGCAATTTGGCTTGAAATATGAATCACCTGAAAAAAAATCTAGATAATATTTAATTTCCTTGTTTTAGAATGATTTATCTCACATCTGGGACAGAAATCTGTGGAAGACTTTTGTGTTTCTTGGTGGCTTCCTAACTTTAGCTGACCTACAGACTTAAATGAGGCAGTATGAAGCAATTGAATCTTCTTTTTCTCCATCTCCCCTTTCAAAGGGACATTTCACCACTTGAAAAAGACATAATGAGCAAAATGATCAGTCCATTTGTTTAAATTATTAAGTATATGTTATAGAATAATGGATCTGTACGCAGTCTTAAATCTTTTGCCTTTCTTAATGTTTTGTTCTAGATACTGTCAACTTCATTTTTCAAGACCATTTAATCTTTCAGTACTTCTCAAAAATGCCCAGAATAACCACACTCTTTACTGAATGCTTTTAATATACTTCTCCAACACAACACAATGCCCAGACCTTAGTTTTATTTTGCTAAAAAAAAAATTATTATTCGTTCTTGTTCACTGAGAGAAACATAGATTTGGATACTCATTTTTGCATGTAGCAAAACCCTTCCCACAGGTGATGCATGTCTGGCTCCAGTATAAACCCTACATCTTCTGGGTTTTGTGAAAAGGTTTAGTAAGTCTTAGTAGTATTTCCAAACTGAGCTTTCCGTTTAAAAAGGCTCAGCAGTTTACTTAATTTGCTTTCATGTTCTGCTGTGACATTTCACAGAGTTGTAATTAAGAGTGCTTGGGTGTTGAACATTCAGTGGCTGTCTGATGATTTTAAATTGCATGATGATCTTAGTCTAGGATTTCTTGCACAGAGATTTTTATGACAGAAAATCTCCTAATATCTTTGATGTATTTTTTTTTACCATTATTTGATGAAATTTACCTTTAGCTCACATCTTGAATTCTTTGAACTTTGGCTTTCTGTTTGCAAATCTCCTCCTTTTCCCTCCCTCTGAGACTGTTACGCATTGGTTGTGACTGTAAGTGAGTAGGCTTCATCTGAGTACCACGTGTTGTGAATTTTTTCCTCTTTTCACATAAAAGTGTGTGCAGGGAATAGGATTTCCTTCTACACCTTTCTATGGCTTGTATCTGATGAGTGATTTTTCCTGTAAAATTCAGTGCCCTGGCTTAGGAAATATACAGTAAAGCACTTTTCTAAAATGCCAAATAATCCCATGCTGGTAATGAGTACCATCTACAGTTTGAAGAACTATCACCCTGCAGTAGTATATTGTTTGGATTCATAGTCCTCAAGAAGGGGTATTTCAAAATACATATATAAAGAAAAGTACAGGTCAATACTTGTGATAGACTGAGTGTCTTGATCACTAAACAAGAAAAACTGCATTATACAGTGAGTTATACAGAGTTAGCAGTCATACCCTAACGTAAATTGATACATTTTTATAAATATAATTTCTTCAAAGAAGCATTTCCTTTCCCTCCATCAAAGCATGGTTGCTTGCTGACAGCAAATAAGTATTATTAAATATTTCCTAATATAGTCCTTTTAACGTCACTGTCTAGACTTTAGCTGGTTGTACAATTTTTCATATTACTTTTCTCTTTCATAACCTAGCTGAAATTAAATTGAAAATAATTATGGGAAATAGATCACCCTTTGAAGTGAAACAGACTTTTTCAAGGTCAGAATGACTACTTTTATCATGTGGCAAATTCTACTTTGACAGTTGGAGAAAAATAAATTAAACTGTGAATATTTAGTAATTTAAGATTTTTTTTTTAAATAAAAAAGGAGATAATTAAAGTTTGAGAGGAAGATGGAGTACACACATAACAAATATTGTGTGAGAAGGTAAACAGTGTAAATTCTATACCTGGTCAGGCTGTTGGTATAATGTACAACAGTATAAGGTGTTGCTTTGTTTTCCACTATTTTTTACTTGTCAGGAAGCAAAGTCATCTCCTTACATGATGGTTATAATTCATTAAAGAAAATAACTCTTGCTAGAGCTCATGTCCTCAAATTGAAGGTAATATTTAGAGTAAAATTTTCAAAATTCTTGAGTGTTGTAGGAGCCTACATCTTATTTCCAAAAGTAAGAAAAGCTTTCATATAAAGGAGTTGGTACCTAAATCTTGGACAAGAGAAATTAAGTTTCTAAGTGAAGTAGCAAAAGACTTTTTCTCCTGCCACATACTGAAGATTGAAGAGTACAATCAAATGCTAAATATGAAAGTAAACACAAATATGAATAATGCACATTCTAATGCAACACTTTCATTTCTACTCATCAAATATCCTGACTGAGACTGCAATCTTTTATATTATTTCTGAAGTAATTATAGGAATTTACTAAACTGTATTAAAATTAATTCTTTCTTCATTGAAATCCTTGCTTGACATTTTTGAGGAATAAATATTAAAGATTTCAAGTAATTCAGATTTAATTTCACAGACCTGCATTATCTCTATCAACACCCCGTGTTATCCAGATATTTAAAACACGAAACAGAGGCTTCTGTATGTGTGGTGTTGGTTATGTCTTCCATAAGAAAATATTATTCACATTGGAAATTTCTGTATATTCCTTCATTTTCTTTAAATGATGGCTGTCCACAGTGACCTAAAGCTAACTAGAGTTCACATGCAGTAATATGCTTTTAGGTGGGGATTTTTTTTTTTAATGTATTTTTTTTTATTTTTAAATTTTCCACAATGCAAAGCCTGGTATTAATTTCAGCTTAGTAACACTTTTTTTTCCCATAATATGCTTGGAACTCAGATGAAGTTCACAATTTGTAAACTGCTTCCCTTCTCTTAGGGAGATTTTCTCATTTTCCTGTTGGTATTTAGCCCACTTGCAGAAACCCAGTCAGAAGAAGAGTGGGTTTCCGCAACCGATGTCAGCATTGCTGTCAGTTAAATTCGTGATGGAGATCTGAACTTCCAGCTTCATGACCTAAAACTGGATGATGTGAGACAGACTCCTATTTTGCTCTGATGGTATAATGGGTGCTTTTAAAATCACTAGCTATTGAGAGCTCTTTGCCTTCAATAATGGTACATAAATATAACTCCAGAAAAGAAAATTCTCCTTTGAAACTAATTTTATGCACTTGGCCTAATAAAGCTCTCTTGATGGTTTTTCATTGTCATAATATTTTATTAAAGCTTTATTAAACTAAGAGGCTTAAAATAGATATCTCAAAGAAATGCAGAGTACTGCAAGTTTTCAGCAGTTTTCTTATCATACTAATGCAAGAAGCTAGCAAAGCAGGGTTGCAGTTGCTTAAAAATCTTCTCTGTTTTCCCCTTTCCATCAAAAATCCTTCAGATCTTAGGATTTCTTTTCCTTTCCTGGATCTATACATTTTTCTCTCTTTCCTTGCACAGTCATCATCTGAGCTAAGAAGACTATATGTCCTGCCAAAATAGTAACATTTGAGACGATACATTTCTGAAAAGTATTTATACTATCCCTATTTCTTTAGCAGTAAAAATACATATACTTATTGTAGCAACTAGCAGGAAATTATGTCATCCATGAAGTTAAAAGTAGCATGGACCAATGTCTGCTCAACTCCTTTTTTCAGGTATTTTTTCACATTGCAATTTTGATACTGTCTTGGAACAGCAAAGGAAAAGAATATTATTCAGTCAAGGATATCAGCTCTATGAAAATTCTGTAAGGGATGTTCAAAAGAGAGTATTTTCGTTCAACTTCTTAATTTTTGCAGGATATTTTGCCTCATTATGTAGGACTAAAAGATTAAAGAATTGCTCTCAATTTTTTTTTAATCTTAGCTTTCAAGTAATGTTGTTGTCTGCTTGAAGAGAAAATAGGTGATGCTGAAAATAGTACAATTCCCTTTTGTGGGGGTTTTCCAGGGTATGCTGACTTAAAATTGTTTTTCAAAGACCTTGGCTTTGCATAGTTACTAATTTTTCTAAAGTTAGCTAGGATAAAGAGATATTCTGAATACATAATAATGAGCTGAAATTATCATTTAGAGGCAATTTAAAGTTATTAAGAACCATCTGAGTCTGTGTTGCATTAAATGAAGGGACAGTGGAGGTAAAAAGCAAAAAGCGCTTTTCTTCAAATTATACATAATATGTACAGTAAATTGTATAACTTATAATGTTGAACAATGACTTGATCCTTTGCTCTCCCTTTGCCCCAAGCAGCCAATTAATGGTCAGAGCAGTAAGCCACATGTTGCCTCTGTTAGGATGATGACCTCAGTTATCACATAAGATTTCTGTTTCTAACCTCTTTTATTCAAGTATGTGAGAAGAGTTGTTTTCCTTAATAATGCTTGAAAGTATCCAATAAATTCTTCAATTAAAACTTCTCAGCCTGACTTTACAGATATCCCATACCCCCAGGATTTTGTCCTTCTCTCTTTCAAGCCACGTGAATTCCTTACTGCCTCTCCAGCCACCTGCTAGCCTTTTGCCCCAGTGTACAACACCACTAATCAATCCTCTCCTCATCTGTCCCCCCCACAGACCCCTGGAGTAACACTCAGGTCAACATTTCCGATAAGGTCAACTTCTTGGGTATACAGCATCTATGTCTGGCACTAACTTGTCATATAAAAAGACAAGTTTCTTACTGTAGCCTATAGGAAGAGTGCTTGACACAGTTATCATGCTTAACAAGGTCTGATGGTTGGACTTGATGGTCTTGGAAGTCTCTTCCAACCTAAATGATTCTATGATTCTATGAAGATAATGGGGTTTGATGGCTGTCATTGCAGACAGTTGCAGAGTGTCATTGACTACACTGAATTTCATCGGTATTAAAGACTGGTCTTCACAGATGAGATTGTGCAAATAGAGTATTTTAAATAATACATTTGAAATTCACACTCAAATGCTCTTTACGCAAATGTCCAAGTTCAGACACCTCAGATCTGACAATGAGAAAAGCTGCAGTAATACAAAAATGGGGCTTTAAAAATCAGTTTGGCTCTTGTAGTGGACACACATTCTGTCAAAACCAACTTGTGGAAATTCCTAAAATAGGACTAAGAACAAGCCCATTTGTCTTGATAACAAATAATACCCCTAAATTATTTTTCTGATATCAAGGCTGATGGGAGAACAAAAGGTGCCTAGCTGTCATGATGAAAAAGGGTACAAGAAGAAGATAATGAATAGAAACAACCATAAAGACTTGGTCTGAAGTTTGTGTTGGCAGTGGGGTTAATTATCCTTTGACTTAAATTGCAGCTGAAAAAGAAAACACTGGAAGTGTCTGTCTGGGATTATGATAGATTCTCCTCGAATGACTTCCTTGGTGAAGTGAGTATCTTATTTCCTTCTCCCTAACTCTAACTAGCTAAAAAGCTGATTAACTGCATGCTGATATTTGGAGACTGTTCTCTTCCGTGGTATGGTACCTGTGTTAAGTAAAATCTTTTTTACATCACAGTTTTACTGCTGACTTGATAACAAACGATCAGGATTTCTTGCATTCACACACGAAAGATGTCTTCCCTTTATCTCAATGAACTGTGGGCAAGTTCATTTAGGACTCCACACAATGTTACTTCATAGAAAAATAAGGGGTGTTCTTGCTGTTGGTTTTTGGGTCTTGGTGGGGTTTTTTTGTTTGTTTTTTGCTTGTTTTTTTTTTGTTTTGTTTTGTTTTAGCCTGAGATACTAACAGCCTTCTCAGTGACTGAATGGGGAATTCTTATGACTGAAAATCCATCTGCCTTGGTTTTAACATAACATGGGAAGGCTGATCAGTCTTTGTAAATGATAAAAGGATTAAATTCTGCCATCCAGCAGAATTTAGCACATGTACAAGTATCTGCAAGTGGGAGTCATTTATTCTTGCTGATCAAGATCTCATCTTTAACACTACAAAATAGCAATATCATTAGCAAAGTATATTATTGTAATTAATAATAAATGAGATGAGTGATCATGGAAAGAAGCAGACCCTGTCTTTAAAGCAAATAAACAATCTTATGCATATATAATACAGAATTACCAGTAACTATGATGTCAAAAAAATTTGTTAAATGTTAAAAATATTATTACAGAAGAGGATTATGATTAGAAACAGAAGCCCATGAAAATCGACTGCTCATGTACAGAGAAATTCAGAGTATCGTTGCTCATTGTGTTTGAATTTTGAAAAAAAGCCACTCTGTTCAGCTTCAGTTCCCCATTGTGCAACTACAAAACTGAGCAATCAGTGTCAATTTGAACAATTACTAAAATAAATACATAGGAAGCAGCTACATGATTACTTATTTCCTGCATACTGCATCAGTATTCTTGTTGAGTTCAGCATGTTTGTCCAAATGCAGGGTTTTATTGAATATTTACATCATTGTTATTTATGATATTTAGAAAACGGATGCTCCAGTAGCAGCTTCTACAGGAAGATGTAGACATTTACTTTCAGATCTTTTCAACCTCTAGAACTATTTTGTTTATTAAATCATTCAGACTTAAATATGAAAACAGTTCTTCATGGAAAAAAGGAACCAAAAAGACTGTACAGTGTATTTGAGGATGAGGATGTCTAGAGGAATCCAGCACCATAACATCAGTTATGAGATATCCATAATGTATCCTAAGGGCTCACTGAAATAGGTCCTGCTCTACTTGCATGCTTGAGAGGGCAACTGGCACATCATGGTTCACATCCATGGAATGTGGACCCCCCTCTATAAAGCAGAGCCCCTAGGCCACACTGCCTGTTGGGAACAATCCTCAACCATGCTGTCTTCCAACTCTATTCTCAGTGCTATGACTGAAAACCAGACTGGGGGGCATACTACTAAATAGTTAAACTGTTCAGATTAAGTATAGACCTAACTAGAGAGACCAGGTCAAGTTGTATACAATTTATGAAGCTGAAAGAGAAGAAGAAAGAAAGAAGGCTTTTAGCATTCTAGAAACAAGCAGTTGTGAAAAGACTTCCCTATCCCTAAACCTGAAGAGACTTTCTTTTACTTAAGGTCTTCTAATAAACTGACATTGTTCCCCGAGGTAATTGAACACTTTATTTGTCTAGCAGTTTTAAAACTTCCCTACCAGACATTAGTTTTAAGTTTCTCACCTTAGAGCCAAATGCAAGGCTATCTTTGTCCTTTCCTTCATTTAAGACTCTATGATAACTCTTCAGTATTTTGCCTCTCTTGGCCCTCTCAGCTGCAAGACCATTAAGGGAGGAAAGGTCTTTATTGCTCTTTTCTTTTTTTTTTAAAATAAGAATTTCTCAGAACTCCTGCTAGCAATGCAAGTGCCCTGGAGCAGATTTTAGCTACAGTGTGGAGTTTTTTTTAGCCAAGTTACTCATTTCATTTCCACATTGGCTTTGCATCTCCCTTTTTTTTTCCCCCACAGTCTAAATGACATTGAATTCTATTATTTTAGTGAAGCACAAAGGTTTCCCTATGGTTTTTGTTTTTTTGTTACAAATTCTGAATATGTGGATTTTTTAAAAAATCAGCAAGCGCCAGTCTCATATTATTGAAGACTTTATTAAAATCAAATATTAATTTTTTTGCTCCTTTATTAACACTAACAAAAAGGAGAAAATAACACTGCCTGATTCTTCTGTTAGAGTGTGTCTATACAGAGGCAGAATGACTAGATGTCTTTTTAGTCTAGGTTTCAAGTTAGTGCGCACAAGTTACCCCTTGACTATTTAGCCATTTTGGCATGGGGCTATATGTAAGCTCATAGTCTTTACTGAGGTCCTTTCAAGAAGACGTGTTAGTTATCTATATACTAACAACTGTGGGTTTTGGATCACAGCTGGTTTATATCAGGTGACATCAGAGCATGGGCAGAGTGTCAATCTGTCAGTGTACAGCATTACACCCTTCATTTCTTCTGTTTGATTAGAACCTATGGTAACACAACTGTAGATTCTTATGCTGTACACAATCGTTAATGGATCTGATACAGGTAATGTATTGTACTTTGATTTATTTGTAGGTATTGATTGAGTTATCCAGTGTCTCTCAGCTTGATAACACTCCTCGGTGGTACCCTCTGAAAGAACAGAATGAAAACCTTGACCATGGGAAATCTCATTCTGGACAGAGTAGCCAGCAATCTCCAAAACCATCTGTCATCAAGAGCAGAAGTCATGGAATCTTCCCAGACCCCTCCAAGGGTAGGAATGAATTGGTGTACCCAGTATGAAATGTTTTCCCAGATGATGGGAAAAACTTTGCTGTGTGTAATTTGTAATAGAAAAATAAAGTTACTGTTATGAAGTTTGTATACACTTGTATTAAAAATGTATTTATCTTTGTGATTAATTCTTTGGAACCAAGGCTTAATATGGCTCACTCAGTGACAGCCAGCTTATTAACTAATTGTGTCCTTAAAGCAGGAGTTTACAAGCTGGATGTGCTTTCCACATCTACTATGGACTCTGCGCCCTTTTCATTTTTCTGGTAGCCTTGGCCAAATTCAATACATATTTAGCTTTCTATTTTTCATGTTCCTTAAATATCTGAAGGCATTTTATCTTTTGGAAATGTCACATTAATATTTTATAGAATAACAATTGTGCTACAATAATAATGCATATGCATTTCCAGTCAATGGTAATGGGTTGTAGCATATCTCAATTGTATTGGAAATCAGTGGAGGTGATACAGTACAATTATCTACTATTTACAAAAGCAGAATTGATCCCAGTGTCTCCTGCTCCAAGAAATTCATCTCTACCTTTTTTTTTTTTTTTTTAACTAAGTAGTCAGTGGCCAGTTGCTCACTTAAAACACAGTATACGTCCCCTGAAAGCAAAAATCCATCCCAAATAGCATCCAGATGAGAACCTCAGAGTGACTCTGCTCCATCTTCTGTATATTTGTCTTTGTAATGTTTTGCTAGGGACTAGTATATATATAAGATCTGTATCTATATTAGAAGTTAGTATAGAAACTATTTTAAATTGGGCCGTGACCAAGGCATTCATCAGAATTGCTTAGCCTGCATTAGCTAAGTAAGTATTTGGTACTGGTGTAAATGATGCTAGTTAGTCTCTACGTACTGAAGAAGTTGCAAGTGGAAAACAAATTCGTTTTTTAGGCTACCGCATCATTCCACCAGTGTGATCCAGCACAGGAGGCATAATTCAGAGGTGACAGAGACACAATTGTAAATTAATTATTCCCTAGATGCGGGAACAGTGGGGAAGTAGAAAATGGTGCTTCATAAGAGTTTCCTAATCATGATACATCCTGAGGCTTTGAATGGCATTGCACAGCTTAATCTTTATTCTTTGTTCTGGAATGCAACCAGAAAGGCCAGTCAAGAGAAAGAAAATGAAATTGTTGGTTTGTTTTTAATAAATACAACAGTTGTGCTTCTTCATTT
This sequence comes from Merops nubicus, assembly GCF_000691845.1. NCBI lineage: Eukaryota > Metazoa > Chordata > Aves > Coraciiformes > Meropidae > Merops > Merops nubicus. The sequence continues at coordinate 170,132 of NW_008618196.1, forward strand.
TCTTGGTAGATATGCAGGTGCCCACCATTGAGAAATCCCACAGCAGTCCAGGGAGCTCCAAATCTTCCTCTGAAGGACATCTGCGCTCTCATGGTCCGTCTCGCAGCCAAAGCAAAACCAGCGTCACTCAGACTCACCTGGAAGACGCTGGGGCAGCCATCGCCGCTGCTGAAGCAGCTGTCCAACAGCTTCGCCTTCAACCAAGTAAAAGACGCAAATAAATTCCTCAGCATGGCAGCTTAATGTTCATCTGTTGCCTTTTTCCCTGCTGTCCTCCCCTTTATGGCTATTTTTTTTCTGTTCTCGGCACACTGTGCTCACTTTGTTCAACGTCTTTCTTTGTGTGCCTGTGTGTGAATACATGTAATTACAATATACTCTTGTATTTAGAAATCTTTAATTTATTTATTTATTTTCATTTATATAGACTGCAGTGAAACTGGCTGTTTCTCCATCAGTCCCTTCACTCATGGTTCATGATGTTCCATGTTTGTGCATGACTCACAGAGAATTCCATTGTGTGGTGGTGTTTTGATGTCTCTAAATGACTACCGATGAAATAATCAAACCCTGCAGAGGTGTGGCTGCCAGCTTAAGTTGCACACACTGAGTACTGAGAGCACATTAACAACTATATCTGTCTATAAGTAGGAATCAGGAAGGGCAGTAGTATATACACAGAAGAAGATTTAAAGAAAAGTTTTTAGCTGCATGGCTGAGATTTCTATTTTTGAAACATGACTGTAAATATCTTTTTTAACAGAAATATAAGACAACCCTCGTAGTATCTCAGATAAAATAATGTTAGTGATGAGCAGAAAAGCAATATGCAAAAACATTAAACATATGAAATGCAAAGTCATTGAAGACACAAAGCCATTTACAACATAAGATTACAGCAGCTCTATCAAGTTAGTGAAGTCAAAGGGAATTGAGAGCAAAGTCTGTTATCATAATCAGTTTAATTTTTCTAGTAATTTTTGTTCCATGGATTGGTTAAGAGTCCAGATAGTATTCATCTAACAACTTAAAATAAATTTTCCAGTAAAAAGATTGGCTCTCCAGAGTATATGCTTCAGCCCAGTATCTGATTGCTAGTTGAGGGTTTAGTTGATGGCAAAGTAAAACTCTCTGACTGTGGAATCATTGTGTTTGTCTTCAGGATTTGTTGATACTCCATAAATTTTCCATGGTATAATGCAAAAACTGAGGAAAAATTATTTCCCTTGTCTTCACTGTCATTAATAAAGAAACAGCCAGTTTTAATACTCTTTAATGCTGTGCATGTGGTGTCTCTTTGGTGTTTGAAAACACTACTTACTTAAATACAGAAAAAAAAACACTTCTGTTTGCATGAATAACATTTAAGCTGGTTCCATCTGAGGATACATACTCTGGGTTTCCATTTCACCCACACTGCCACAGCAGCACATAAAAGCGGTCAGTCTAATCATGCCAGGAAGCAGCACAGACACAGCATAGCAGGAGTCCTCCCTATTCAAAGAACTCAGTCTGACAATCTGCCTCCACCAGCCAATGACAACAAAGACCAAAGCCAACTAGCCCTCAGGAAAGTGATGTCAGATGGACCAGTCAAGCCTGAAGGAGGTGAGCAGAAAGACATGGTTAAGAAGCCAACCACATCCCAAATACTTCTTGCCATGTCTACTAATTTATTGTGATATTAAATTATTTATTTTCCCCTCCATTAAGTGCTGTAAATGTTAACATGAATCAAGAACTCTGCTTGATTGTTCCACATCAGCACATAAATCCATAATGAAAAACTGTGCTAAGAAACATTACAAAACAACACACATGCACTTCCATTCCACTGGCTTAGACTTCTGTTGAAAAATGGTTCAGCTTTGCTCATGTTACCTAATAAAAAGCATGCATCCAAACTGGTCTGCTTAAGCATGGTTGAATTTTTCTTGTACATGACAAAAACCTAATTGAATATTTTTGTTTCTGGAATTCTAATTAGGATTTTAACAAATTCTTCTTCTTCTCCCAGCATAGTTGTTGTATCAGAAGTCAGTAGCGTAGATATTTTTTCAAGCCACCAGTGGGAAGGAAAAGGATTTTTATCCATGTGCAGTTCAGTCTCTTGATAACTTTCCTGTCAGCCTCTTAAAAATCTGTTTTCTACCTGTACGCACCTGTACATCAAGCCTAAGTACCACATATCATCAGTTTCTCTCCTCATCACAAATAAAGAGCCAGAGTCTCAATTGGTCCTAAATTGCACTGCTCTTTTGACTTCTGGAGCATTTTGTTTATTTTCATGGAATCTGAGGGATGACCCAAATAAACTTACAGACTGGAATCCCAGATCTTCTCTTGTGCTGGACTCCCTTCCCAAGCTCTCATGATTCATTGAAGTTTTTCTGTCAACACCATTGCACAACGTGGACAACACAATCTGGCTGAGAAGGTTGCAGGAGAGAAAAAGGGAATGATACATCAAACAAATCCCTAAAAACAATGAGTCATTAAAAGAACTAGTTTGATGTTAAAACATTTATTAACAAGGGCAAAATTAACAAATAATTTGAAACATTTTATTTGGAAATAATAAATTGTTTCTTACAAGAAACACTTTAAACACTCTTCCATAGATATACATATCTACACACATGCATGTGCCTGTCCACACTCCTGTTGTCTTACTCTAAGCTCAACTCCAGACACTTAGTTCAGGATGAGGCCAGAGAGTATCATGGTACTATTTCAGGCATCATGATGGAAAGGCCCACCATATTCCTGGGTTGTACGACATGGAAATATGAATAACTCATTATCTTTTGAGGTGTCCTGTCTGTAGAGATTTAGCATAAAGTCCTATGATGTCACTCCACACAGACAAGCAATGCTAAAACCTTTTTGCCTGTGGTTTAAGGTTGAGTCAAGGTTTACATAAACTTTTATGATAAGGAAATAGCTAGTGTGTTGGCTTCAAGTACCCTTGCCACTGAGTTGTTGTGCTAGCTTCTTTTAAAATTGCAAAAAAGGATATGTATTGCTATGCTGAGTATGCTCAGCAATGTTAGAAACATCTTAGAGACTTATGGGAATAAGAGTCTGCATTAGTATCATTAATATATAAGTGAGATTAGACTTGCTGTGAAGAGACAGTACATTTGTCTTTTTGCTTCTGGCAAATATATGCAATGCATGGCCATCTACACAAAGTTTACAAGTCTAGCTCCAGATCTGTGAGAATTTTTGGCTTCTTCATATTGTACCAAACTAGTTTATCTTAGTTTATCCGTATGAGGTAGGGCAATAATTACAATTTTGAGATTAATGTGTTTCGGCAGGAACAAAAAGCAAGATTAGTTAATTGCAGTTTTGTGGAGTATGTAAGTAAAACCTGAAGAGATTATGACCTTGAATAGAAAAAGCACAAAAGACACTCATAAGAGCTTTTAATTTATGGGGTTCTTTGTGGGAGGAAGAGATGATGAATGAAGGAGACTTTCCCTGCAGTTAAAAAATTTTAAAAGTTGAGAGTATTGTTGAGAATAAATATTAGGGCATCATCAGTTTGCAAGTCTGTCCCTATAGGGATGCTGCATGGTTATCACGCTGACCCCCATTACAACCTACTTTATTGGCACCTGGCAAAGTACTCATTATAAACTGGTTTTATGGACTGGAACAATCATCTTGACAAGTTAGTAATTTATGGTCTCTAAGTCTCAAAGCCCTTTATTAAAGAAGCCATTACAGAAAACCCAGATTATTATTTTTTTTTTTTTTACCACAGCTATTTTTCTGTGAATTTATGAGAAGAGCACCATTTAGAAAAACTGGTGGTAGTAATCTAACAAGATTTCCACAAGGGTGATGGGAAAAATTCTATGCTGTGAGTGATCATCAGTTCTCTACCTAAGAGACCATTTATAGAGAGTTTTGTCCTTTGGCCTAGTCTCTCAATACATTTTTTTAATTTTTTTTTTCCCCCCATGAATTGAATAAAAAAAATACAAACAAACAACTAAACAAGACCCCTCAGTCATTCTTAGAATGCCTCAGAAACATTTTTCTCTACTTCTGACTGCTAGGACTCCTAGGACCTTTTCTATCAGATGTATTTTGTCAGTTATTAGTTGTATGTCTGATAAGAATTAAAAAGGTAATCATAAGCAAAACCAGTATTCATGGTGTACATGTTATATTTTGTGAATGCAGAGGACTTGCATCAGTATAAGTTTATTGCACTGACCTATTTGTGCATTCATTTTAAACAGTAAAAAATATATTTCAGTAAATCTGCTTGAAAATTAAAGTGAAGCTACAACAGAAAACATTGGTCCTTGTTCAGCACCTTTGTAAAATCCAATATTCAACTACAGCATTTAATTAAAAATAAACCCTGATGTATAATTTCCTTGTTGCCTGTGAGAGATAAGAGTGTGATCTGCAAAGAAACCAATTACACAATACATGTTCCCATCACACTCTTCAGAGAGGAACAATAACATTTCAGAGGCAACCCTTTGAAGGCACAAGTTGCAAGGGACCCAAACCAGAGGGAGAGAGCAGTGCCTAAGTTTAAGTTAAATTTATTTCATTTTTGTGAAAAATCAGAATCATTGCCAATTATACATTCACATAAAATTAAGCACATTCAACATAACTCTGAGCTTATCCAGAAGATGAGTCAGTTTTAGAGATAGTGTAAATCGGTCCACATCCTTTGAAGTTAGTAATTTATCCCATTTTGTGAAATTTTCTTGGTAGGCCACTTACAGTTTAAATATGATAAATTATTTTAGAGTTCAGATATTTGAACAGTTAGAGGTATTCTAATGGTAATTACCAGTTTTCTGGATATATGCATATAAAACAGTAGGTGCATCTGCTATATAATTAGTTATTTTTTTTTCTGAAAAATACCTTTTCAAAGCCAGTTGATAATAAACTACATACTTTAGTTTCAATATCTTCCAATAAACTGAATAAGGAAGACAAGGAACAGCAAAATTTCCCTTCAGCATCCATGTGAAGTAGAAAGGTGCACCCGTTCTGCCTCAGAATACAAAGTGTAGTTTCCAGTGAAATAAGAAGTTCAGAGCATAAAAAATAAAATAAAATTAAAAAACAACAACAACAACAACAAAATAAAACGACCAAGAAGATAGTGGTCACAATGTAGTCACCATTTATCTACGTAACTTGTCAGTTTTTAAAGTATACAGTTTTATAGTGAGCTTTGGTATCTACATAGGTGTAGCTTAATGGGTAAAATTCAATTAGTTTATCCTTATTTGCAGAGAAAGCTTTGCCAGTTTTTCCCCAAAAGGTACAATGATTGTACAGTGAAATAATAAGGCCTTTATTACATCAGAACACTGAATGGTGAACAACAGAAAAAAATATTTTATCACTTAAGAAGAGAATTTCTAGAAAATTATTTAGATTCTTCCTAGGATCTTTGGAGAACAGTAAATTAATATTTAAATAGCTCAGGAGGTGATTTGAAGCCTGAATACGGTTGTAGTCCTATGCATTTTTCCATCCTTTCAAAGAGACACACATGAGAGAGAAGCTACATGTCAATACACTGTTGCTTGAACATCATATGATGATCAGTGACATATGCACTTCCTCTTTTATTTGGCACACGTTAAAAAAAAAAAAAAACAACCAAACAATCAAACAAGGAGAAGAGCCAGGGGAAAAGCACTGCTATATTGTTTACCTGGATTAGTTAGCAAAAATTAAAGATCTAGAGAAAATATGCATTTCAGTCAAAGGTCCAAACATACCTGTTAAATTACCATTTAAGGTAATGCAAACAATGTATTTCTACAGCAATTTCTGTCTATTTTTCCTATATATTTTTCCTCAGTAATAAAAAGGTTTTTTTTTCAATCCCAAATCTCTGGGAATTTGAAATAACATTTTCTGAAAACCTCCCAATGTAATAATTGTGACACAAAAGCTTTTCTGAGATATCCTAAGAGGAAACTATTTTCCAAACAGCTCTATGTCAAATGATTGTACTGGCCAGAAGGAGGTCTGCCATCAGAGCTGATACTGTTAGCTAGAATATCTGAAGTAGATAAACTGCATCAGCATTTTCACAATTGAGCCTGTTAATTTACACCTCTCAAAGACCTCTGGTTTAAAACACTTAAGTTAAAAAGGCAGCATACCTGCTTTTAACGCCATTGGTCTGACAACTTTGACAAAAGTTCACATAATTGTCAACATCACAGGTTAAAGCTACACAGAAATGTGGTGTGATGCATGTACCAAGGTATTGCTAGCACTTTAAAACCCATGATACAGGTCTGAACCAGCACTGCATAATTTCTAGCCACTTAGGTGTAACAAATTAAAGTCAACAGGAAATTTCCTTGTCACTAAGTTCTATTTACTGGCATTAGCAACCATGTGGGGTGAAAGGAAATTGATTCCTAGGTTCTATAAATCTTTTGAATTGGCTATGATTGTGGATTTAACTATCTGATTATTTAGGGTCCCATTAGGTCTATACCCATTTTCACACTTTTAATAGGCACTGCCATGTTTTGATTTCCTACAATAATTTAGGATTTTTCCTTCACACTTTATAAAATTTACTGCCCAAAGCTGTTTTATGCCTAGCTTCACTAGTCTTAATTTCTAAGTTAAATGGGCCTTCATATTGCTACAAATAACCTGTTTTGAAAAATCATTATCAAAACAAGAACAGTTTGTCCCTACTCTCTGCAGATAGCAGTAATCTAAGGCTGTCTTTTCAGTCTTGTTTCAGTCTAATAGCTGGCACAATTTGCTTTGGCTATTCCTGCTATTTACTCTTCCACTATTTTAAGATGACATGTAATTTCGGGAGATTGCTCAGATTCTTCATTTGATAACTCTTGTTTCAAAAATCTATTAGATGGTAGCCTAACCCTACAGAGCACATAAAAGAAAATTATTTCATGAGAATTGCTTTTCTGGTTAAAGAAATGCCATCACCACAGTTTAAGATAAGTGGTGTTCTGCCATTAATCACTTCAAATGGTAAATTGCTCTGTAAAGAGCTGTGTTGAAATTTCACAAAATATCACTGCTCAGTGTGCAGTCAAAGCTGTGTCTAATACACAAATGTGACCGAAATGGGTGAGACCATGGTCTAAAGTTCTGTTCAATATGAGGGAAAATGAGGAAAAGAAACTATCAGAATTTACCTGAGATATATGCTTTGATCACTAGTTATTTATGTATCCTCATTCTGTTGCCAATTCACAAAAGATGCAATTAGCAGCTCTGACAGCAAGGTTTTTCACTGCAGACTTTACAGAACAAGTCTGACCAGCACTTGCTTTTAGTGCTAGCAAACCCTTTATAAAAATGAACAAACTGGCATTTGGGGGCAGTTTGAAGTTGGAGCACTTGAAACACAAAGCGACTCAGTGGAGAGTAGACAAGCCTCTGCCAGAAGATGCTGTGTGTGACATGCCCAGTCTGTCTGCCAGCAGGTAACTCTTCAAAGCAGATCCACGATTTCACCTGCTCCCATGGGTTTCCATCTCTTTGAGAAGACCCAGCATGATGCTATCAGCCCTTTTTGTCACTGAGGATTTCTCACAAGACTGCCAGTTGCAAATAACTTTTTAAAGTAAATTAGAGGCAAATTATCAGATCTGAATCCTGAGTGTATACTCAAAAGCATTTTTCTTTCCTTCAGGTTGTTTTACAAATAGAATTGTCTTTCCCAATGTGTTTTGATAGTTGTATTTCCACTTCTAGATAGATACCTGAAAAGAGGAACATCTAAAATTTAACCCCCAGGAGTAAATTGTGAGTCTATATTTTTTTTCTCTACAGGAATCACAGAATAGCATAGTCCCATTTTTCAAATTTAATTTAAAAAAAAAAAAAAAAGTCCATCCACTGTAGAAAAATGGCTGGAGTGGCTGACAGTGCTGAATTGCTTGCATTTTGCTAATTTCTAATTTGACAATTCATGACTATAGGTCTTGTGTGAATTATCTATCTCCTCTATGTTAGGTTTTTAAAAAGCATCTTCACTTGTAAAAACAGACTTTTCTGAAAGATTAGGTGAAATAGTGTGGCTTCAGTTCTTTTGATTCTTATTGATTTTAATACGTTTTCTTCGTACTAAGGAATGATTTACATGTTTTCCTTGATTAAGAAACTTGATATTGTAATTGGGTCCATAAACCAAAGCATAAGCAAAATAATATTTTTTTTTTTTCACTACAGATGCATTCAGCTAACATAATAATAATAATTTAAAAACTGAAAACAACAAAAAATGAAACTAAAAGGCGAGGTCAGTGCTAGCCTAAATTTTCTTGAATCAGAAATTCTTTTCCAAGAAGGCATAAGAGAATATGTGGTCAAATATCATTCTGTTGAAGGAAAAGTTGTTTGTTTGCTTGTTTGTTTTTCTGTAAACAATGCAGAGTACTAAAGATATCTGTGTAAACATTACCATTCTTTTCTTGTGAAATGCTGATCCAACACCCAGTATAACACTATGGTCTATTTTCTTAGATTCTGAAAGAATTCCTGTATGCAGCTGAGAACCCCCACAACTCATTTAATTATTATTCACTAGAATGGTTAAACTGAAACTTCTGCTCATTCCAGCATGTACAACAGACAGTGAAACAATGTAACTCAAATAAAGCATGAACACCACATTGTTAGCTGCTAAATATGACATAGTTACCCATCAACACACCTGCCAAATAGAGAACATTTCATCTCTTTGGGGAAACTACCTGCTAAAATAGGATTAGTAGATCAAGATGAAATCAAGCTACAACAATAGCTGTGTCTAATAGGAAATTCAGTACACTATTTCAGAGGAAGCAGTTCATATTTGGGCTTTAAACTTTCATTTCACATTTCTATTCTTTGTAGTCCCATAGCTAGACAACCCAGACATCATGGAAGTTGCAATCCTTAAAATGTACCAAGCACCTAATAAACTACATAAATAGTTAATGGAGAAAGGGCTAGAGATGGAAGGGGTATCTCCTTTCTCCCAGAAAGAGCCCAAGTGATGATGTAAGGTAATGATCTTCAGTTAAGCTTAGTCTCGTCCATCTGCTGAGATCTGAAGAGTCCTTTCTTCTAAAAAATGAAAGATTGCTTCATCATATATAATTGTCATCAAGACCTTGCATATGAGAAGTTTTTGTTGGTTTTTTTTTTTTTCCTTAAGAACCAGGAAATAACTTGGAAAAAAAAAAACCAAACAAAAAAGACAAGGGTACTTAATATTTGAATGCTGACAATTGCCTTTGCCCAAGTTCCCATTCAGATAAATGCTATACATTGAAGTACAGCAAGACTACACCGTGTATTATCAGGCACCTCTGTAATACCAGAAGAGAATATCCAGTCTTTGGACCAGAGTGAATCTGTGTGAAATTATTAAACTCTCTACAGAAGAAGGCACCTCCTGCCAGAACTTTGATGTCAAAATTTGAGAACTTAGGCATTTTCTAATGTAGGCAACTGTAATCAGAAGCTCTGTAACTCAGATATTAACCTGCTCTAATCTCACTCTACTTACTTGTCCTTTATGTGGATGGGAACCCAACTGGCCAAGCAAGGTGGCAATTGCTCTGACACTTACAGGGCTTCACAGACTTGACATAGGCTAGTAAGACTAAAGGAGTACCACAGTGAACTCAGACTTTCTTGTTAAAGTTCCTAAGACAACATTTGCATTTATTCAAAGAGAAAGAGTAAGAGTGTAAATCAGTGTACAAACTAGTCCTCTGCACATGAGAGCAGGGAACAAGTTCTAACTCACAACCTAGAGTTCAAACCTAACCATGGTTATTCTAACTCCCAGACAAAATACTGCCTTGCAGCAGGTGTCACCATGTCTTCCACACTTGAAAGTTTCCTATATAACCAGCAGTGGAAGCTTAGACATCTAGATTTATCCGTAAAAATACAGAGAAAACATGGGTTTCTCATTTTATGGAGGAGTTCTCTGTATCCAGATTCTTAATTTGTCACAAAACCAGCTGTAGATATATTTGTGGATTTAATATCTTGTTGCAAACTGATACTGTAGTTCTTTACTATCCTATAGCAGACAGGAAAAAAAGAAAAAGATAAAACTGAAATTCAGAATTTTAAAACTGCAGTCATGAGTCAGGAAGAGATCTTATCGGTAAAAATGTTAATATAGAAAAATATGTGAATTAGTGAAAACAGTAGAGAAACTAAAAATACAGCATACTCAATGTATCATCAGGATACATCTGTTTCAAAAGAACTATGTTTTGATTATAAATAGATGTAACAAAACTTCTGAACCATTTATAAAGTCTTAATTCAAGTGTTTCTGGCTTCAACTAAATTCTAGGTTCTTACTGGTTTTAAAAATCCACCAGAAAAGATATAGCAAATTGCTTCAAGCACTGGCTTTTACAGCAAAGTCAATAAAAATAAGAGCCCAGATATGAACCACTTTTCTAGCCAGATATATATTAGTAAAAGTGTATGCTACACTAAGCAAATTCATGCCTAAGGGAAGGACTAAAAATGCTTCTTTGTGCTGTCACAATACTGTCTTGGCTTCCAGGAGTTTTGAGGATGTGTGGGATTCTGTATTGT